>NC_092873.1:538060398-538282898 GCF_028372415.1 Notamacropus eugenii
GATAAGTCTTCCTGATTCCAAGTTCAGTGCTCTATCCACTAGCTGTCCCTTCAATAAAAATAACAAACAGATGAAATAAAAACACTAAGTTCCCAAAGCATATGGTGACTGCATGGGAAAGAGGACCACGGTATATGGAGTCTGACAACATCTCTTCCCTCTTCTTAAAGGGCAACAAGGAAAGAGGCTTATCTGTTGGTGATATTGTCAAGCAGACTGTTCTGGCTTGTCCTTACTCTGAGTTCCAGTTGAGCAGCTTCTTATCATTGTGCAGTAAACCAACGGAAAACACCCACATGATACTTGTGCATGCTCTGAACTGGAATCAGAGGTCATTAATTACTCCTTATCAAGCATTTCAGAAGAAGACCCAGAAACCTCATATGAATATGCTGCAGGAAAGGAACACCATGGACATTCCAAGGAATAAGCCCACATTGGCTAGTCTTCCTAGTCCAACAATATGTTGTCTCTAAACCTCATCTATTATACTTAGAGTATGGTCAACAACTAATCATCTCAGAAGAATCAATGGGGAGAACTTTTCATCTGAATGTGACTGTCACCAACAAGGAAGAACATAGTTCAGGAATCAAAATGAGGAAATTTGGGGAGAGGGAACTTACGTCATATTAGAACTTGTTATAGTGAAGTAAAAGAAAACTGGACATCACATTATGGACATCAAATTCAGGAGAGCAGATTTTAAAGGATTCTGAGGAAGGACAGGTAGAGTAAAATTTTGAAGCCAAAGTCAACACAGGGAGGACAAGAACTTCTCAATCATGTTGCTCTGAAGAAATAAGCAACTAAACATGTCATTTCATTGGTTAAAGTAATTCCTGGATGAGAAAACTACCGATAAAGTTTGGCACTTCCCTCCTGCAGCTTTTAGTCTCAGAGGGCTGCCTATAGTGCTGAGAAGTAAAGACATTGCCAGCAAATGTTGGAGACAGGACATGAATTCAGGTTGTCTTGATTCTGAAGTAACATCTAGTTCCTCTGAACTACATGGCCTTTCTCCTGAGGATGATTCTGAGGGAAAGGAAAGGAGGGCAGACTGTCTAAGGAAAGCAATGTGAAGGCACAGGAAACTCATCTACCAATTTGGATTGTAGGGAGATAGGCGTACATAAGGCAGGAACAAACACAAATAATAGAGAAATACAAAAGCAAGGCTGGAACTTGTCAGAAGTATTAGGACTCCTACATCCCAAAGCAAGCTTAGAGTTGCTGAGACAATGAAGACCAGTGGAAGTGGGTTGGATGAGAAGGGTGGAGCTAGATTGAGGAAAATCCAAAGAACAAAGGTATGCCCAGAGAAATATCCCGGGTGTCTGAGGCATTACTGTCCACTGCCTCACTTCTGTGAAAAGAAACAGTCAGTGTCACAGCTATAATGCACCAGGAACAATGATGGGAATGAAAAAAAATGCTTAGGAACTCTGCTCTGGTGAATGGGAGGATGACAAATAAGGAAATAAGGAATAAGAATAAGGAAAGCTGCAAGGATGGAGAAATCCAAGAGAAGTTGAAGGACAAGAGAGAGCCCTAGCTGCCTCTGGTGATTTCTAGTGACAATCACATCTTAGAGTGCTGGAAAGTTAACTGATGTGATGACCGAGATACTTTCAATGTGAGTGATCATGGATACAAGAGTTCTAAAGGACGGGAAGGAAGAAAAATGGTCCAATTTCCAAAAAGGGAAGAAAATGGAGTCTGAAGAAGATAAACCAGTGAGAGTGCTTTCAATTCTATTTGATGAGAAGGCAGAGCAGTATAGCAGAAAGAGGTCTGGATTTGAAGTGAGAGGGTCATGTTTGAATTCTAGCTTGACTCTTTATTTCATATACATAGGCATACTCTGGGCAGATTCTATCACAATTCTGGGCCTCAATTCCTCAGCTATAAAAGGAGGAGATTGGGCTACATGATCTTAAAGTTCCTTTCTAGTTTGAAATTTACCATCCTGGAAAAGAAAATTCTAGAACATGTTGTTTAAAAATGATTATTTAATTGTCAGAAAAAAACACTAGAGGACTTTTGTGTCATGTGACTTGAACTGGATAGTTCCTCTAATTCTCCTGAATTCTCAAACCTCTCTAAAATCAGATTTATGCACAAGAGATAAAGCAATTTCAGCTATCTCCATGGTCTATGACACCTGAATCCCAATAAGTTATGAACCCAATGAACTAATGGCAGATGGCTAATGTTTAATCCCTAAAGCAATCATTCAGTGCTCTCATCGATGTCCACCCAGCAGGGCAACATAAGCCAATCCAATGGCTTGCAATATAACTCAACTCTGCTCCACTCCTTCCCCCTTCTTCCTAGGTGGTAGAACACCAAAAGAAAGGAGCTGGCTCTGACTAGGACAGTAGAGTGTCAGAGTTATGTGCCAGAACAGATCTCAGCCATAAGGGGGAAAAAACTGGGGAACAGAGTAAAGTTGGCAAAGGCTGATGGCATCACTCAACTAGGCTTTAAGCAAAAGGGGCTGACATCCAGCTGTGGCCAGTTCTACCCCCCTGGGTAGAAGAAGTCACCTGGGACAGAATATAAGTCTGGCAAAATGGGAATTTCCCAGTGTGAGAGCAAGTTGAGACAGCTTTGAGGTTCAGCTCCTGAAAAAAACTACCATCAAAGAAGAATCTAGAAAGTGAGAAATGGTAAAATGTGAGAATAAAAAAGATTGAAATCACCAAAAATCTCAGCAAAAATAAAACTCAGCATCTTCTGACACCCACATCCATAAGTCACGGTCTCCTTCCTGATGTCAGGGTCCTCTTCAAGAACAAAGGAAAAACCACAGCCTGTGAGAGGTATGAGCTACCCCACTGGGGATCCCACTCACCAGTTCCAGTTAGGCAACACAGCTTCAAAGCAACACAGCTTCCTTCTTTCCTCCCTTCCTTCCTTTTTTTCCTTCCTTCCTTCGTTTCCCCCTTCCTCTTCTTCCTCTCCTCTCCCTTCTCTCCCTCTGTCTACATAGGGAATCATACCCTTACCTGTGAGTGTTCTGACCAAAAGAATATAAATTTTGGTCACTGAAACCTCATAAGATATGTTGGGTTTTACAGGCTAGCATTCTATTCATGGACCATGCCTAAACCCAAATCACTCTGGCTTCTCAGTGATTGACCAACAAGTGAGGCTCAAGCCTCACTTAGTCATTGTTTGGATTCTGATGGCTCTGAGCTAGCAAATGTTTCTGTTTTGGCCATAAACCCAAGGGTCTTCTTCTCCCACACTGATTTTGTTTTTTGACTAGATAAAGAGGCCATTCTCTGCCTCATTACTTATCTAGCCTTAATCACTGAATGGGTATTGCCTCAGCAAACTGAGATCTAAAAAAGACCTTACCTTAAAAAGGTCATAGCTTTCCACTGCATCCCACCCATCTGCAGTCATCCTGATCTATATCTTGCCACTGGACCTGGAGGGCTCCAGAAGAGAGAGTGAGACAACCTCTCTGGCTTAAATTTAATTCACTTGCAAGTCATGATATCTCCTTCCTGATGTCCTGGTTTTCTTTGAGAAGGAAGGACAACAAGCAACAATAACGCCACCCTCACTCTCTTCAGCCTGAGGCAATGAGTTTCAGGCCAGCCCAGCTGGCTCTTGAAGGTGCAGACCAAGAAGCAGCCTGGGCCTATATACTTAAAGTAGTGTTTATTGATTTCTTACCCATTTAGCATAGATAAAAGTATGCTACCAGTGTTTTATGAAGTTTCTATCTTTTATCACAATGAACTTTTTGAGTGTTGCCCCTAATGTCATTTTCCCCATAAGCACTTTGGTTTTGTTGGATGATTTTGTATAACATGGTACTTTTGAGAAATGATTGTCATGTTACAACAGAAATGCTTGCATATATACATATATGTATACTCACACATACACACACATATACACACACATAGAGAAAACCACCCCCAATAAATTAGTGGCAAAGAAAATACATAAGAACAAACTTTATAAAGGACTTGAAATTTATTCACACATAATAAAAGAATTCTCCAAGTCCCTAATCATAAAAGAAATTTAAGTGAAAAGAAGTCTGAGATTTTACTGCACACCTTTCAAAATGATTAAGATGACAAAAGATGGAAATAATATTGGAGGGGTTGAGGGAAGCTTGGTTCATTAGCGTATTGTTGATGGAGGTGTGAATCACTAAAAACTATTTTGGAAAGAAATTTGGAATTATGCAAACAAAGTGATTAAATTGTTCATATCCTTTGAACCAAAGATTCCACTATTAGGTTTATATCCCAAGGAGGTTATTGATAAGAAAAAAGCTCCCACATATAGCAAAATATTTGTAGCAGTAATTTTTGTAATATCAAAGAATTGGAAACAAAATAGATACCCACTGACTGTATAATTACTACAAAATTATGATTCATAATTGTGATGTAATACCAGTGATCTATAAAAAATGACAGATGTGATGAATACAGAGAAGCATGGAAAGATCTAGTTGAACTGGTGCAGAGTGAAGTAAACAGAACCAAGAAAACAATACACACAATGTTTCTACTAATTGACATGAAAAGAGTAATATTGAAAAAAAAATTAAAAGTGAATATTGCAAAATCACTAAGAATAAGCATGGCTCCGAAAAAGAGATAGGATAATATAACTCCACTCTCCTCACTCTGCAAACATGGGAGGCACATGGATGGGACACAATAACTTATATTTTCACTGTTTTGATCAGTTTCATTCTTCTCTATTTTCTTCACTTTTGGGGGGTAAATTTAAAATATTACTTATTATATAGTATGGTTGTCTGGGAGAAGGGAAAAGATACTAGGGAAATCTTTCATGCTTTGTTCAATTAAAAACGTATCCTTAAAAAGGGGAAAGAAACAGTGGTCACAAAGTATAAATTTATCCAGATGAAGACAAGATATGTCTAGCCTTTATATTTGTATCCTCAATTCTTAGAACAGACCCTCTCATACAGTAGATGCTTAATAAATTCTTAGTGAATGATAGAAGCCAAACCAACCTCATTTCATTTTTTAACACAGATGTAGATGGAGTTTACCTATATTTTAGCAAAACATTTAATAATGCTTTTTTTAAAAAAAATTGTGAGATAGTTGAGTTAGAAAGATTTAGTACTGGCTGAAAGGCCAGAAGCTCATGATTCAAGATTCAGCATCAACTTGAAAGGCTATCTCCGGGGGGTGCCTAAGAGTGTTTGCCTAGGACATATGCTGCTAAATGTTTCTATCCATAACTCAGACAAAGACATAGATGGCATTCTTATTAAATGTAGATGACAGAAATCTGGGAGGGACAGTTAACACACTGGATGTCATGGTCAGGCTCCAAAATGATCATGACAGGCTAGAATACTAGCCTGCGGGTAAGAAAATGAAATCTAATAAGGGTATGTCTTAACTCTTACATTCAGACTAAATAGAATCCATTTTATAAGAACAAGATTCCATAGGAGTGGCTAGATGGCCATATGTCTTGCAAAGAATGAAGTCATTATAATGGATAGCAAGATCAAGGTAAGTCAAGAATGCAACATGGTGGTTATCAAAGCTAATGTGATCTGGATTGGAATAGAAAGATTCTGAACCCTTTCCAGTTTTTAGATTCTGCAATGCCCAGAGATGGTAAGAGCTTTCTCCAAGTTTATACAGCAAGTAACTAACAGTGGCAGAAATGGGATGAGAACTCCAGGCTTTGGGCTCCAAATCTGGTGCTTTTTTTCCTTCTACACTATACCTGCTTTATGCAACATAGGCACAAAAACTGAGAAATAAATTCATATTGAACTGATTTGAGTCTCAGATGCTAACTATGTAGAAATTGTTTTATAAATGTGTATGTGTGTGTCTCTCTCTCTCTTTCTTTCCCCCCCCACACCCCCCAAATTATTTGAAACAACAAATTGGTCAGTACACAAACACTTTAATGATTGTTTTAGGAATAATAATAGCTAGCATTTATATGGCACTTTAAAATTTTGCAGGGCACAATAGGTGAAGAAGAGAGAGAGAGAGAGAGAGAGAGAGAGAGAGAGAGAGAGAGAGAGAGACAGAGAGATTATTAGTTATATTGAACATTTATTAAGTACTACCAGACACTGTGCTAAGAATTAAAAATGCAAATAAAAAAAAGATGGCCCCTGCTCTAAAGGACCTTACTGGGAAAGCAAAAAAGCAAAATATAAAGTGAACTGAAAAGTGGGAGGGAGAAAAAGAAGCCCACTGAGTGAAAGGCAGAACAATGTGGAGAATAAGTTGTGCTCAGAGTGCCATGTCCTTTGATCCTCGTAACAACTCTATGAGAGTTGCATACTATTATCCTCATTTTGTAGATGAGGATACTGAGATGAGAGAGATTAAATGAGTTTCCTAGGGTCACACAGCTGAGGAGTGTCTGAAACAGATTTCAAATTCAAGTCTTCCTGACTCTGAGTCCAACATTTTGTGCCTTGCAGCACCTGTCTTGTGCAAACTTCTCCATGTCTTGTATGAGAGTCTCGACATCCTTCCCCTTTCTCCTTTCTTTGCTGTGTCTCAGAGTATTTGGGGTTACAAACTCCTGGATATTTGGAATTTTTAAAGGGAATTATGATGCATTCTGAACCCAGTGGTGCAAATGGCCCCATGTAATTAAGCATATGGGTTGTAGGGCAGTGGAAGAGAATGGGAGGCGGCCGACATTCTGTCAGAGCTCATTAAAGGAGTTCATGCACACCAATGCACAGGCTGATGAGGGGGAGAAGAAGCTAGAGCAACTGCCTTGGGAATCAAGAGAAAAGTCTCTTTTATGTTTTCCATTTTCTTCAGATGGGCAGGGAAGTAAAAGAAAAGGCACCATTCTTAGGTGAGCCCTTGCTACCTACAAATGAACATGGACCTGCTTATCACATGCCAGGAGGAGGTAAAAGCAAGGGTCTCTACAGCCTCTATTGTCCAAAGGGCACTTGGATTGACAGCAGGGTGGGAAGGTGGGTCTGCCTCCCTGCATGACATATTCATGGTCCAGGCAGAAGACCAAAGGGTAGCTTGGTAGAGTTAGAGGCTCTTTCCCATTCAGGGAGATAGTGTTCCATTGGACAGCCTACTTCGTGTGAATGAAGGCTTGTTGTTGGCTCTTCTCCCTTCTGAACATTTGGTTAATGAATTCATCCATTCTCTACTATGTGTCCTGGTTTCCCTGACATTCTTAAAGACTCAGTTTAGATCTTCCCTTGTGCGGGAGGCCTTTCTCAATTTCCTTTCGCTTCCTCCTCCTGCTCTTTCCCTCTGCTATGACTTTCCTTTCCTTAGTGTTACTTAGCTTTCTGCATGCTTTCTCCCTGACCAGAATATGTGCTCCTTGAGGGAAAGGACCATCCTTTTATCTTTCTTTTATTCCCCAGAACATAGCTAAGTGACTGACACATAGCAGGCGCTTAGTAAATGCTCACTTATTGATATAAGTATTTATTAAATCCCTATCATGTCCTAGAAATTATCCCAGATGCTGCAGATACAAAGATAAAACAATAGGACCTCCCTTGACCTTAAGGAGCTTATATTCTACTGGATGGAAATACCAGAGTGTAATGCTCATGAGAGCTAAAAATCTTCCCCACCCATTTGGGCCTGCCCATTAAGGGAAGCTTGATTAGAGGAGGCCCATACCTTTTGTTAATTTTCTCCAGGGTTATGATGCCCTCTAGCTCTGAAAAGTATATAAAGATCTGAGGTGAGGTTGTACTTTAGGGCTTACTCATTGGAAGTGTTTGCTTGGAGACTCTGGAAAATCACTAAGTAGCCCCCCAGCTTTGAGAACCCAGATGCTGGTGCTTCTCTCTCTGGTAACTATGTATGTATTGTCAGAGAGCTGGATCTGCCTGTTGAACTGTGATGCACGCATTGCTTATAGTCAGACAGCTGGAAGCCTTGTCTGTTGGTTGATCTTTGAATCTCTATTTGTATTTTCTCTGAAGTTAAGGGTACTGATTTTCCCCCCTGAACTAAGTGAATGATATATGTTCTTGATTAAACTGATTATTGACCCCTTTGAGAAAAGCAGATCTAAGCATATTTACACCAGGTCCCCTTTTGTATGTACACAGAGCCACAAGGAAGTAGTTGCAAATAGGTCCAAATATCTCAGGGAGCTTTTTGGATTGGGGAATGATCCAATCAGAACTCTGCTTAGAAATAGAGGTTTATTATCTCTCTGGGAGACATATCAGAGAGGAACAAAAAGAAAAGAGATTTGCCTGGGAAACTGTTGCCCCCATCCAGCTACGAGATGATGCAGAACTCAATTCTCAGGGTGCATATGTAAACACAAAGGAGAGAAGAAATGTGAGAACCTTGCAGCTGTCTTCCTGCATATCTACTACATGTTTCTGTCACAGATGTCTCAAGTTACTTCTTTCCTCAAGAGGTTCCTGATAAGGACTCGAATGGATGCTTGATTGATCCTGGGTACAAGATGACCTCAAAGATAGTAGTCAGGCTTCTTTATATCTCCCTACTTCTTTTAGAACCATCATGGAATAGAACTCTGGGGGAATATTTTCAAAAAAGCCTAAAGATCATTAATATCTAAGGTTTCCCCCAAAAGGAATCCATAGTTTCTTTTCTTTTCAGAAAAGGTATTGAGTATACAAGATAGGCATTAGGGATAGGAAAGCTATTTATTTCCTTCACCCCAAAAGAAACAAACAAAAACATAGGCCATCATCATCATTGCAATATTCCAGAAGTAACAGCACTTTGTAGGATGAACAAGAACTTTGAATTTCATCTCTGATCTGTACTGCCTGAATAACTCAGAGAAAGGACATAGCCTCAGGAAGACCACCAGCACTACATTAGGAACTCTCAACTCATAAAGTTAGCCAGAGATCTCAAGATCAGTTTTCAGTGATGGGCAGAGAGAAAGAAAGATAAGAAGAGTGAGGGAGAGACTTGAGGTCCAGGCTGAAGCTCTCCCTGAATGTTATCTTTGTCACATGCTGATGGCACCTGTCATGGCCATTGTAGAGAAAAAGGAGGCAAAAGTCCCCTTAGAAGTCAGAAGTCAGAGAGTCATCGGAGAGCTGCCAGAGTCCCAAAGCAATATGTTCAAAAGAGGATAGAAACATTGTTACAGCTCCTTCTATAACCTATCAGAGAAGAGATCTACCCAGCAATCGTCTCCCATGATGCTCAGTAGCCAAGTCACTTTTATACAACTCCCATTTACAGGGACCAATAAGCAATGGCTATGTGATCTCAAAGCATGGTACTTCCTTCTCAGCAAGAGGCCAATGTGCACATCCATTAGCAAGGGGCCAGAGCTCATGTTCTTATGAAAAGGAGATGGAAGTCAGGCTGAGCCACAAGAATTAGAGCTCCTCCTCCACCCCCATGGTGATTCACAAACTAGGGCTCCTTGGCTGGGACTTGCACTTAATTATGATCTCAAAGGCTTGATTTTTCTATCCAGGATCATATCAAGCTAGCCTTTATACTCACCACTAACACTAGAATAATTTTTTTCATTGAAAAGAGGGAGCAAAATATCATCGGCTAGGTAGCAGAGGGGATAGAGTTTACTTGAGTTTAAATCCAGTCTCAGTTTCCTTATCTATATAATGGGGATAATAATCACCTAACTCCTAGGATTGTCATGAGGATCAAATGAGAAAATATTTGTAAGGCACTTTGCAAACTACAAAGTGCTATATAAATGCTAAATATTGTTGTTGTTATTATTATTATTAAATATGATGTCATATCAAGACCTCTTTGGTCGTGGCACATTAGAGGGAGAAAATGGAGACACCTGTAGCCTTAAAGAGAGTCGGAATCTGGCCAGCAAAGGCAGAGTATTTAAAGGGAGAGGAAAAGCAGCTGCTCATAGTTAAAGAGATGGAAAGTGATATCAGAAATGGGACTGGCAGAAAATACTGAATAAAACATGAGAAAATAGACATGGAAAAGGCAAGAGAAGTCTATTATTAGAAAGCTGAAAGACAATCTTTGAATACAGTTGAACCACGTAGATTTTAAATAGGAAGAGATCTAGGCATCTAAGTGAGCTCTGCTCCAGCTACAAATGAGAGCTCCAGTGATGCTTTTCTTTGCCTTTTATATTCGACCTTGAAGACCCCAGATAGACACTTAGGCACATGAAGCACTTACTTATCAAGCAAAATTATTATCTTACCAAAAAATACCCACAAAGATGAAGATGGCAGCAAAATGAACAACTGGTAAATCATGGACAAGCTACATGCAGAGAATAAGCTAGGTTCTCTCTCCCCACCCACAGTTTCCATCCAACAGATAGGATTTAGACACTTGCTCTGCTGAAGGTAGAGGTAATGGGATCCATCAGATAGGATGGTGATGGGTTGGAAGGAAAGATTTAGCTTTTGTTTCTCCTCTGAGGCTTATTGAGGGACCCTGGTCTAGTCTCTTAAATTCTCTGTTCTTCAGGCTCCTGCATATCCTCTAATCCATAGACCAGTAGTGATATGCAATCGGCTTTGGTGAAAGGAGTTCCCACAGTAGAAGTTTCCACTCTCAAGAGAGAGAAGTTCCCAAGATGAAGATGTTTCTGAAAGAATTGGGAGGATCCTAAATAAGAAGAGTTTAAAGGTGGAGCAGAGATACAAAGAGGAAACAACATACAGTTCCCAACTTGGAAGAACCAAATGGGACCATATAAAAAATCATGTAGAGCCAGATCCATATGGTGCAAAGAAGAATTAAGGACTGAAAAATATTTAATAGCCTGTGACATAGATGGGGAAATGTGGTCATTTACCATCACTTTCCCCCCATTCATAGCTTTCTAAGTTCAATTCTGAAACTAAAACTAGCCATTTAGTCTCCCTTTTCTGTATTACAACAAAAAAGTCAGCCAAGAGAGCTGAATGTAGTGCCCATTATGCAGACCCAGAGGAAGCAAGGGACAGTGAAAGATCATTGTCTTTGCTGTGTTAGACCCTGAGTTCCAATCCTGCCTCTGATGACAGACCTCATTTTCCTCACCTGTGAAGTAAAGGGTTTGGACTACTTGACTTCTGAATTCCTTTCCACCTCTACATTTGTGATTCTAAGATTCTCTGACTCCTGAATTCCCACCCCACCCCCTTTTTTATCTAAACAAGTACAATCACCAGGTATCACACAGGGGCATGCTGATAAACCAGCTCTGCTTCCATAAAAAAATGCAGAATACACTTTTAAGTTCAATCTGCACTATTAATATACTCTCCATATTACTTTCTTAAATCCAGTAGTGAATGACAAAATAAATCTGAGTCTGAATTAGAGTGTTTGATGCTTTCCAAGGTGCAGATGTTCATACTGAAAATGTACCCATTGCTTCTCCCTCACCATTGTGAGATGATTCCAGCATACTCCTATGGGACGTGTACTCAGTGAAGATAATTTTGTTTTCTTCTTGTCCAAGATAAAAGAGAGTTAGTTATCCACCCAAATGACAACAGAGAAATAAGACAACTCTGAGGGGTGACTGAGAGGAAATGGCCTTTTCTTTCTTTTTCCTTTTTTAAAAACTGTATTTACTTTTAGTTTTCAACGATCACTTTTATAAGATTTTGATTTCTAAATTTCCCTAATTCCCTCCCTCTCCCCAAGATGGTGTGCAGTCTAATACAGGCTCTACGTATACATTCACATTAAACGTTTTTTCACATTAGTCATGTTGTATAGAAGAATCAGAACCAAAGGGAATAACCATGAGAAAGAAAAAAAAGGGAGAGAAAATAGTCTGCTCCAATTTGTACTCTCTTTCTCTGAATGTGGACAGCATTTTCCATCTTTAGTCCTTTGGAATCATCTTAGAGCATTATATTGCTGAGGGGAGCTAAGTCTATCAAAGCTGGTCATTGCACAATGTTTCTCTTACTGTGTACAATGTTCTCTTGTTTCTGCTCACTTTACTCTGCTTCAGTGCATGTAATTCTTTTTTGGGTTTTCTGAAATCCACCTTTTCATTTTCCTTGTGGAACAATAGTGTTCTGTCACATTCATATGCCATAACTTGTTCAGTTATTCCCCAATTGATGGGCATCCCCTTGATTTTCAGTTCTTGGCCACCACAAAGAGTTGCTACAAATATTTTGTACATGTGTGTCCTTTTCTCATTTCATAATCCCTTTGGGATACAGATCTAGCAGTGGTATTGCTGGATCAAAGGGTATACATATTTTTAGCCCTTTGGGTATAATTCAAAATTGCTCTCCAGAATCATTGGATCACTTCACAATTCCACCAACAATGTACTAGTGTTCCAATTTTCCCACCTCTTCAACATTTCTCATTTTGACATTTTGTCATGTTACCCAATCTGATAGGTGTGATTTGCTACCTTAGAGTTGTTTTAAATTGCATTTCTTTAATCAATAATGATTTGGAGGATTTGGAAATGGACTTTTCAATCAATGTATCAAGAAAGATTTACTAAGTACATGCTATGTGCCAATCCCCTCTGCTAGACATACGAAGCCCAAAAGGGCAGTTCCTACTTTCAAGAATCTTACATTCTACCAGAAGAAACATGAAATAAATGTCAGAGGGATGGAAGGAGGGCACAAGAAACTGGAGGAATTGTGAAAGGCTTCATGTAGAAGGTGATACTTGATATTGATCTTGAAGGAAGTGAAGGATTCTAAGAACTGGAAGGAAAGAGAGAAGGCATCCCAGGAAGAATATACTGCCAATACAAAGACATCAAAACTGGAAGTGGAGGGCTAGATGGGAAATTCAAATCCAAGTAGATATTTAGGTTCAGCAGTACATATAGCATGTCAGTTAAAAGACAGGCTGAAAATATCTTAGAATGCCACCCCTCAAAAAAAACATAACAAAGTACCAGGACTACAAGTGATGAGGAGAGCCAAGAGTTGGGAGTATGTCAGCCTCTAACTCTTCTTTGTTGTGGTGGTCTCAGCGATTTCAATCATGTCTGACTCTTCATGACCCCATTTGAGGTTTTCTTCACAAAGATACTGGCTATTCACCATTTTTTTCTCCAGTCTACCTTCTCTAGAGGTTCTTGAAGAAACATCAGTTATCCCAAAAGGCTTCTCTTTCTGCATCACCTAACCATAGCTCTTATAGACTGGAATATTCTAAGACTTGAGAAGGAAGGAATCTTGGAAGCAATCCAATATGTAGGATGTGTGAACTGGAAGTTGTCAGGGAAAGAGTATGACATCAAGGGAAATAGACTCAGAGAAGTTAAGAACTAAAAGGAACCTCAGAGACCATTTTGTCCAACCTACATCTGGTTGGACATCCAGGAATCCATTTTATAGCTTCTATTATTATTCATCCATTCATTTATCCCATCTATCAATCCATTCATACACCCATTCATTCCCAAGAATCTATTACATTCCAGGCACAATGCAGGCTCTAGGAAAACAGACACAAAAATAAAACAATCCCTGCCCATTAGGAGTTTGCATTCTATTGAGGGATACAACTTTTGAACATAGAGATATGTGCATTCTATGCAAAATAAATATAATGTGTGCAAGACAATTTATGGAGGAAGAAAAAGGAACTTGGGGGTTCAGGAAGGGCCTCATGTAGGAGGGTGTGTTAATTAGAACTTGGAAGAAAATTAGGCATTCTAAGAAGTGGTAACAAGGAAGGCATGCTTCCCAGATTTGAAGAACAATCTTTGTTGCCATTTCAAAGCAAAACATCCTGATTTTAGCAACTTGGACACCAATGAAAAATAAAGCATCCAAATTGTTGAAAAATCCCAGTGAGGAATGATGGTTTTGCAAGAAAGTAAACTCAGATAATGAGGAAGCTACCAAGATTAGTTTTCAGATTTCTAAAGAAATTAATTTTAAACATGATTCTGGAGTACAATAAACTGATTGCTGACAAGAAATGTAATAAGTTCCATTAGCTAAATGTAAACAGTAAGAAAACCTGGAAAACATATTAACACATATCACTTAGCAATGTAATGTTTAAACATTGATGTGATTTCACGATATATAGCTGTAATTAATTGATCACAATTGAAATTTCCCTTTTTTTAACATGATTTATTTGCAAAATAGTAATTTGCATTAATTGCACCTTTACTTAGAAAGTGAGCTGCTAAAAACCTTGAAGATGTTTAGCCTGTTTTAATTTTAGCCCCCACCTACAGGTACATTGTGAAAGTCTGTCCTAGAGGAAGGCATTGCTAATCATGCAATTGTTAACACTTCCTCACCCAATACTTTGTATTGCCATGGTATGTGCTTATCTTTGTGTCCCTTTCTGCAGTAACATGTGAGCTCCTTGAGGGCATGGGCTGTTTTCAATTGTTCCTTGAGTTTCTATTTTGAGATATGAAAAGGAATGAGTAATTGTTTGTTGGACTGAATTAAACACTGAATGTACATTGTGTCTTTCTACCTGTACCACTTCCTTTTCCACTCAGTTTCACTTAGGTTTACCATTTCTACTTTAAAGAGAACAATCTACCACACAGGAACAGAGATCTGGTAAAGATCCAAAGTCTTACAAGAGTTCAAGGTGGATGGAAGGACATCTTGTATGTTGACATCTTTGTCTTTGCTTCTCCAGGATCTACTACAATTATGGCCACCTAGTAGGCACTTAATAAATGCTTGCTTGTTGAGTGATTGGATGGGACAAGTGAATGAGTGGAAACAAACATTTCTTCTCTTTCCTATGACTAAGCAACAGGAGTGAGCATCCCAAGAAGTTTTATCAACTAGTAACACCATGTCAGGCGCATAGTAGGCATTTAAGAAATGATTTGTGACTGACTTACTGCTTGATGAACCATTGCTGTCTATCTATTCAGTTAATAATCATGAGATAACAGAGCCCAGCACCAGCCTTGACAAGCACAATAAGTATTTCGTGACTGTGAGGACTATGTTCATTTTGAAAAGCAGGTGTATTGATGCCTTTTGTTCCTACATTAGCCATATCCAGATATAGCCGTCTTCTCTCTCACTTCCAACATTAGACACTCCCTTGGCACAAAGAAATAAATGAAAGCCCCGCCACTCAATGCAGTGACCTTGTCTGAGAGTGGCTGCACATTGTGCCCCAGCAGTGCCCAGCTTCCAGGGGGAGGGGTGATGTGTTTCCTTATCTCCTCTTTGAGACTAAGGTCATTCCCTACAGTGGCTCAAACTTCATTTCCTTTTCATTTGGAATATTGAAGTACATGTGGTATTGGTGACATCTGCTTGCTTTGCTCTTGAGTTAGTACAGAAAAACTTTCTCTGATTTCTTCACTTTTATAATTTCTTAGTGAATAATACTTCATTTTCTTCATACAGCTCATTTGTTTTCAGCTCTGACACCAACAATGGGCATATATTTTGTTGGTCCTTTGCCATAGGAAAATAGTTATGAATATTTTGCTACATTTTAGTCCTTTTGTCTTTTATCTGGTTTTCAAAAGAAAGGCTTTATTTCTTTGGAAAGGAGCTAGATGATAGTATTTTCAGCTATCTGAGGCCCTATAGTCAATCCCGCCTTCTCAATTTATTTAGCCCCTGCAAGAAGAGACTGGTCCAACTTCACAAAGGCAAATAAGAAAAACAAACTAAAAGTCCAGTCTTCTATCTCCTCTGATCATAAATACAGTGCTTTTCCCACTGCACTGTAGCTGCCTCATGAAAATTAGGGCAAATTAGGAGAGAAGATAAGGAATCCAAAGATCGCTTACCTTAGGGATGCTTTAAGGTTTTAAGTCTTTGTGAAATGAGGAATGGAAACTACGTCAGAAGGAAAAGCAAAGGATTAACCCTGAACATGGAAACAACTCACCTATCTTCCTCCAATAATTTCTCTGTCCAGTGGTTCTTGGTGCACAGCCCATTCTTTCAAATGTCTTCTCCTAGAACCTATGATACCATTTATTGATGTGTTCTCTCCCCTCTGACCCTCTAGTTAGTAATATTGTTTTATTTCTCTAGAAAGAAAATCTATAGCTTCATACTTCAGAGTTTTGGCATCATCAAATATAAAGGTTACTTTTGGCACAGGAGCAGGAAAGCATGAGTATGTGGTGGGGTGTAAGGGTTCTGAAGGTGGGGTAGGCCTGCCAAATCAACATCTCTGTAGTGCAAATCAGACTGTCCTCCATGAAACTTTCAGTGACCTATAACCTCTAGGATCTCATCCAGAATCTACAGGGTGGGGAACTTGCAACCTCAGGGCCACATGTGGCTCTCTAGGTCCTCAAGTGCAACGCTTTGACTGAATCCAAACTTCACCAAAAAAATCCCCTTAATAAAAGAACTTATTCTGTAAAATTTGGACTCAGTCAAAAGGACTTTGAAGGCCTCATGGGACCCTGAGGCACCAGATTCTAGGATCTTTGATTTTAATCATGATTTATTTTTTTCTTTTAATTGCATACCAGAGAGAGAAAGGGGAAAACGTGATTTTTTTTCTTGCTACCCCCAGCGCTTCTGTTTATCAAAGTAGGATGGAAGAGAAATTTTTATTTATGAACCATGTTCCTGCCCTCCCCTCCATCTCATATCATTTAGGGGGCAAGAGCAAAGAGCTCACACAGAAACAGTTGTACTTCAGCCACAAGAGTGGCAAATATAGCTGCCGTCTTCTCAGATTACTATTTCATTCAGCTCTTGCTTTGTCCCTAGTTTGCCAAGTTCATTTGTTTGGCATTTAAAGCCCTTATCTATCTGACTCAAAGCCATCTTCCCAGACTGACTTTACATGACTCCCCTCCACACTCCTTGTTTCCAGTCAAGCTGACCTAGTTGGTGTTCTCCATCTTCTGACCTTCCACCTTTAGTTTGGTCACCTACCATGCCTGGAACGTTCTTCTTCTTCTTCACTGTCAACTCTTGGAATCCCTACTTTGCTTCAAGGCTTGACTCAAGTGCCACCTTCTACAAGAAGCCCTTCCCTATGCTCTTAGTCCTTAGTACTTCCCACAAGTTATTTCCTATTTATTTTGTACATTTTCTATTTATTATCTGTCCAAATGTCATCCTCAAGTCAAGTATAAATTCTCTGAGGGCAGAATTTTATCTTTGCTGTTCTTCTTCTTGTTCTTTTTATCTTCAGGGTCAAACATGGTGTTGGGCACACTGCACATTGCATTGATTTGAAAGAACCAGGTGGAATAAAAACAAGTCATTTGGGGCCCTAGAAAAATTAACTATGAAAGATGAGCTGGATGTATTAGGGGTAGGAGGGGCTGTTAGACAAGAGCAAAGAACTCTTGTTCCTAAGGAGAAATATCCAGAGCCTTTGGCTTTTATGTCGTTGCCTCAAATTTACCTTATATGCATATAGTCTGTCTGTGTATGTTCCTTCTATCTGTACTTAGTGATTATTTTTTAAGAATTACAAGTACTATCTTCCCCTGTAAGAATATACATAGTTTAGTTACATTGGTCCCTTGTTTTCTTTTCCATGTTTTACCTCTTTATGCTTCTCTTGAGTCTTGATATTGAAGGTCAAATTTTTGGTTTAGTTCTGGTATTCTCCTTATGAAAGACTTAAGATCCTTCTATCTTGTTGACTCACCCTTTTCCCTTTGATGTATTACGCTTAATTTTGCTGGTAAGTGATTCTTGATGGTAGTCCTAGCTCCTTTTCCCTCCAGAATCGCATATTCCATGACCTCTGATCCTTTAATGTTGAAGCTGTCAAGTGCTCTCTGATCCTGATTGTGATTCCCTGATATTTGAATTGTTTTTTTCTGGCCACTTGTAGTTTTATTTTTTTCATTGATCTTATAGTTCTGAAATTTGGCTATGATGTTCTTTGGACTTTTATTTGGGGATATCTTTCCTGAGAGAATCAGTGGATTCCTTCAATGTCTATTTTCCCCTCTCATTCCGGGATATCGGGGCATTTTTCCTTGATAATTTCTGGAAAGATGCTGTTCTGATCCTCCTTTTGATTGTGTCTTTCAGGTAGACCAATGATTCTGATATTGTCTCTCCTGGTTCACTTTCCAGGTCATTTGTTTTTCCCATGAGGTAGTTTACATTTTCTTCCTTTTTTAATCCTTTTTAATTTGTTTCATTGATTCTTTATGTCTCATAAAATCATTAGCTTCCACTTGCCCAATTCTAACTTTTAAGGTGTTATTTGCCTCAATTAATTTTTGTACTTCCTTTTCCATCTGGTCAATTGTACAACTTTAAGAAGTTGTTTTCTTCAGTTAATTTTTGTATCTCCTCTTCTATTTGACCAATTCTCCTTTTTAAGCAGGTTCCCAAGCTGTTGATTCTTCTTATCATAAATCCCTGTATCACTCTCATTTCTTTTCCCAATTGTTCTTCTACCTCTCTTATATGACTTTAATGCTCCTTTTTGAGCTCTTCCATGATATCTTTCTGGACCTGAAACCACTTTCTATTTTTCTTTGTGGTTTTGCCCATAGTTTTTGGTGACATTGCTGTCCTCTTCTGAGTTTGTGTCTTGGGCTTCCTTGTCACCATAATAGCTTTCTATGGTCAGATGCTTTTTTGTTCCTTTTTGTTTAGCTTTTGGGGAGATCTTTTTCCTTTCTTTTAAATTTGGGATCTGCACTGTCTCAAATTTCTTTTGCCAGTAGCTGTAGGCCCTGTCTGTTTACCTGGTGCTGGGATGATGATGCCCTGAGGCCCCTGGGGGACTCTCATATCTAGTGCTGTGTGATGGTGGGGTGGGGGTTGGTTGGCACTACTGGAGACTGTAGGGGTCTGGTCACTTATCTGGTACTGAGCTGGGGACCTGGTGGTGGTGTCTGGCATAACCTTAGACTCAGTGGGGTGTTTCTATGTTTCCCCATACTTTCACTGAAGCACTTGATAGTCTGGCTTCTGGAGGCTGCATATGATGCTAGTTGGTGGCTGTCTGCTTGTTTTGGCACCCCTATAGCTAGCATTTACCTGTTTGCCCAGGGCTATCCTGAAGCACATGGAGGTTTAGCCCCTGGAGGATGCTTACTTGTCCAGGGCTACACTGAAGCAGCTGGTGTTCCCAAAGCTGGAGTCTTCCAGTTCTCCAGGCTATGCTAAAGCACATGGAGGATGCTGGTACTGATGTTTACCTGCTCCACCACACTGGGGCACAGGATCTCCCACTGGTTTGCTGAGGTGGGGCTTGCTGCTGGCTTGCTGGGACGCTTCCTCTCCTGGATGGCACTCTCCTTTAACTTGAGTGAGTTGGACCTTTCTTGTCTATCCTCCAAGTTTCTTGGGCCAAAAGGTTGTTTCACCCTATATTTTTGCTCTTTCTGCCGTTCCAAGATTTATTTTGGAGCTTTATTTTATGATTGTTTTGGAAGGGAGCATGGGAGAGTTGCAGGGACTTACTACTCACTCCACCATCTTGGCTCCCTTCTGTTCTGTCTTTGACCTTCTGGGAGTATATGCTGAGTCATGGGATCTGAAGATGAAATGATATAAGCTCTTCAGTTACTTTTTTCTTATATAATTTTCTTATATAATTACAATTGTTTTCTAAGATTTCTGGACCAGTTCAGAGCTCCATCAGTCAGTCAAATAGAAGTTAAGCATTTGCTATGCGTCAGATACTATGTTAAGCATCGGGAATAAAAAGAAAGGGAAAAAAACTCACATCCTAATGGGAATCCATGTAAAGAATTAGGCATGTTCCAGATACATACAAATACAGGTGTGATGTCATCTCATAGGGAAAGACCAGCAAAGACAGGGCAGAATATGAACTGAAGCTTGATAGAAGCAGGAGAAACTAAGAGGTGGAGATGAAAGGGAGAACATTACAAATATGATGGACAATGAATGCAAAGGCATGGTGATGGAATAAAGTATATTATTGTGCCTGTCTTTACCCAGAACCTCCCAGCATGGGCCCTTTCCCATATTTTGTCCTTTTTGCCAATATCATAAAGAGGAGGTGAAACCTTGGAGTTATTTTATTAATTCCTGCATTAGATCTTGACTGAAAATATGCTGCTCCATGGTTGATGAAATGGCAGCATTAGTCATACTGAAACTGCTGCTGTTGCTGCTGTTGTTTTGAGTCATTTTTCCATAGTGTCTAACTCTTCAGGACCTCATTTGCAGCTTTCTTGGCAAAGATATTGGGATAGTTTTATATTTCCTTCTTCAACTTCATTTACAGATGAGAAAACTGAAGCAAGCAAGATTAAGTGACTTACCAAGGGTCACACAGTTAATGAGTGTCTAAAGATGAATTTGAACTCAATAAGATGAGTCTTCCTGACTGCAGACCAGGCCATCTATCCACTGTACCATGGAGCTGTCCATGCTGTGCCCCATACTAACAAAAGTAAAGTCCTGAAATAATCCCACCCTGACAAGGGGGATGCTGGTGTACCAAGTGAATCAGGTTAGAGATGGGAGTCCAGCAGAAGAAAGGCAGGATGCATCATGGCCCCCATCCTTTTGTTTCACCTTCCTGTCACATTTGGATCACACAGCTAAAAGATTTCAAAACTAAAAACTGGATCTAGAAAAAAGGTTAACAAACAACATGAAGAAACAAAACTTGTTAGATGATTACAACAACAGAATGGGGATGGATAGGCTCCAAGTACCCACTCAGCCACCCTCAAGCAGATGTCCCTGCAAACAGAGAAGGAACAAACATTGACTGGGGCCTTCAGAGGAAGCCAGGAAACTGTAAGCAGGGGAGGCGAGGAGCCGGGACAAAGATTGGGAGGCCAGGAGCCGGCACAAAGTTTGGGAGGCCCAGGGATGGACACAAGGTTTGGAATGGGTAATGGGGAATCGCAAACAAAAATGTCATTATCCCTCAGAGATGACTCATTGATGCCAACCACTCAGAGAGAAAACAAGGCAAAGAAATGTATAGGGATTTCTCCCTCTTCTCTGATGTTAGCTACATAGATAACGATCTATCGCAAAATCTTTGGGCATCAAGAGGGGAGTGAACTCAGCTGACATTGCTACCAAGATGTTGGATTGTCCATAATCATACATCTAGAATGGGAAAGGATCTCAGAGGCCTTATATAACACTTTCATTTATATAGATGAGAAAGCCAAAGGTCAGGAGGCTAAGTGACTTGCTCAGTCTTACAAATATTAAACATTGGAGGCAGGATTCAAATTCAGATCCTTTGACTATAGAGTACGTTACACTGTACCTCATTTCACTTCTTGCCTCAATTGTTCAGTAGAAATAGTGTGGATTTAGATGTGGAGAAAAGAGTCCAAAACCTGCTTTCAAATGACCAAAGATCGGTGGATAAGTTCTTTGAGCTTCAGTTTCCACATCTATAAAACTATTCACATTATTTACCTTTCCTTGTTGATTTGAGGGTCTAAGTGTGAAAACACCAGCCTCAAGACAAACTCCAGTTTGCCAATGTTCTTCCTGTTAGTAAAAAATAAATACTGAACGGAAAATATGACTACATTAACTTTGTTCAAAAAACAAAGCAAGCAACAAAGAAAATGAAATCCTAAATTTTAGAACTGAAACTCATGTTTCCCATGTTTCATGATGGGAAATTAGAAAATTGATTCTGTGCCATCTCTGCCAGTATAGACTCTTGCTTCTTTTCAACTCCTCCCTCTGCTCTAGAGGCTCTTTGTTCGTGTTGCTGTCCTTCATTAGAATATAAGCTCCCCAAGGCCAGGGAGTGTCTTTCCTAGCACATGTGCAGTGCATGGCACACAGTAAATATTTGGTAAATACTTGATGACTTGACTGTACACGATTGGCTTGACTCTGTGAGTTTTATTTCCTGTCACAAATGTACTCTGAGATAATCAGAATGACCTTTCTGTTTCCCCCTTTCCCTTAACTTGGACATTAAAACTCTAAGATGCATTCTTCTCAATGTATTCTCTCTCCCTAAAAAGACCATTATTTACGCGCTTTTCAGTTTTTACTTCTTAAATAGCACAACTTTTTGCTGAGGAAAGAAATTACTGCAACTCATCAAGGCAGCAGATCTACAAAATGAAACTGGCAATCTGGTAACAATTTCCTGACATTTTCTATGGGAAAAAAAGAAGGAAGGAAGGAAAGAGGAAAGGAAGGAAGAAGAGAAGAAATGAAGAAGAAAGAAGGGAAAAAAAGAAAAAATAATCTTACTTTGCCCTCTCTCTCCCCACATTGGTTTTTCCTGCTAATTATTCTATATGAATAATGTGCACAAATAATTTGAAAAGAATCCTGTACAGCCATTGTGTTCTTCTGTCCGAAAGACTTTGCATTTGGAATAATGGCCCAGGTTCATTTTCATTCCCTCCCTCTGTTCCACCAGTGCCTAATTAGCACTGAACTACAATCTGAACCATATTCTGCTGATTATGTCCTCCCTGGACCTGCCACCACAGCACTCCTGACCTGATTCCTTGTTTGTGAGATTATAAAATAGATCTTTTCTGAAAATATTCTTTTTCCTCTCCTTTCAAGAATGGGATTGATAGTGTTAGTTACCTTTGCATGAACTTTTTGTGGGTTCTTTCTCAGCGGGATTTTTGTATATTTTCTTTCGACTGAAAGAATTTAGTTTATTTATTCATTATCTTATTTATTAAGCTATGTGTTTGTTCATTTATTGTATCTGTTTATTTTATATCTCTTTCATCTCTCTGTTTCCTTCCCTTCTGTAATGAACTCGAGTAGATGTGTGAAGACTTGTATGAATTGGAGCAGGGCAAAGAAAGAGCAATTGAGAGCAATGTGTACAATGACCAAAATAGGAGGAAGGTGAGGAGTACATAGTGGAGAAAGTGCTAGGTCTGGACTCAGAGGGTAAGGGTTTGTGTCTCTGCTCTACCACTTACTACCTCTGTGATTTGGGGAAAATTACTTCCCCTCTCTGTGCCTCCGTACCCTCATCTGAAAAGTAGTGAGTTTCCCTAGCCGACTTTTTCTGGCTCTAGTTCAGTGAACCTCTGACCCTCTCCCTCTCCAAGCTTCCTTCTGAAAATTAAAACAAAAGTTGGATTCTGAGTCAGAGGGCCTGACTTCAGTTCCCAGCTGTGACTACTTGTGACCTGTGTGACCTTACTATGTCACTTACCATCCCTGGGCCCCAGTGTCCTGAGGATGTCGGACAGTGGCTTCAAAGGAAAATTTCAACTCGAAAAGCCTTCCCCAGTCCTTTCTTCTGTTAATCATTTCCTACTTACCCAGTATATAGCTTGTTTTCATATATTGGTTTGTTTGTTTTCCCCTTCATTAGACTGTGAGAGACTTGAGAGCAGGTGTCATCTTTAACCTCTTTTTGTATTCATAGCCCTTAACATAGTGCCTGCCTGGCACATGGTGAGTACTTACTGAATGTTTGTTGATTGATTGAATGACTGAAATCCATCATCTTACAATCACACAAACATTCAAAGACATCAGGATTCGGCAGCAACAGAATGAATGATTTTGGTTTCAGACAAAAAAAAAAACCAGCTTTCCCTCATTTACATAAAAAAGTGTTAAACTATGGGCAAGGAATGCTGCAAAGGATGACAGATAGTCACTGGGTCATATTGTTTGCTTCATTGTTTCTCTTTAGAAGAGAATGTCCTAGGGTAGGCCAACAATTGGGAAATAGCTTATTTTACATGACTTCCACTTACTTAAGAAATGGGAAAATCAGTACTCTGGAGAAGTGGGTGGAGGAAAAGGATTAGAAAGCACCTGGTGCTAGATTGTGGGATGAACAGTTCCAGGATGACAAGGGCCCTTGGAGATTGACCAAGGCACCAGCTGATCTCCTGAAGCCTCAATCATGTTCCATTTGGCTCCTCTCTGTTTCCATCCTTCCCTTCTAGAGCCTCTGGCTTTTTCCTTCTACTAATCCCAACTATAAACCTTAACCTAATTACCTTTCAGTGTTCCTGGACAGGGTTCATAATTCTGGTCATCAATGGCCTTTTCCTCCTCCCTTTCACTTTCCTGACCACAGAGCTCCTCCCTGGCCACACTCTTCTGGATATGCTGATGTCAATATTAGCATGGAAACTCATTAAGAACAGAGAACTGTTTAGTTTTCTATTTGTATCCTGGTCCTTCACAAAGTGATTATCATGTAGTAAGTACCTAATAAATGTTTTTATATTCATTAATTCATTCATGCATGCATGCATTTATTTATTCATCCAGTTCAACTCAGTAAACAAAGAAAACTGAGACACTGAGAGGAAAAATCTTCCAAGATCATACAGGTAATAATATATACAAGTTTGAAAATCAATCTCTTCTGACACCAAATCCCTCATACCATGATGTCTGGTCCCCTGGTCCTGCAAAGGTAGATTATGTCCTCCCATAGTATATTATTGGGGGACATTACTCTGATGATTTACTGAAAATATGTCTCCATAAGGAAAATTGGATCCTTCCTGGAGTTAGGAACACCTGAGTTCAAATCCTGCCTCAGACACTTCAAAGCTATGTGACCCTGGGCAAATCACTTAACTTTAATCTGCCTTCTGTAACTGCTTCCTGTTTCCTTAAAGTCTCATTTAATGACTTCTTTTATATCTTCTCAAGTCTTAACCATTTTCTATCCTATGCCATACTGGTTCTGCATGGTATAGTAAGAAGAGACAATCGCTTATATTTCTTGATTGCCAAGATGGCCGTCAGTGAAACATGTTCCTTAAGTCTTTTAATTATCTGAGTTAATCATTGCCTTCTCCAACTTGTCCTCTTTTCTTATTCTGGTTGCAGAATGGCAAGAAATAGCAGGCTAGAGTGGGAGTGGGACATGTTGTTTGGGACTAAACAAATCACCAGCACAGCTTTCATTAATTAAAGAAAATGGTTGACTAGATAGGAATCAAATTGAGACATAACGAGAAACGAGAAGCTACGGTCATGGATCAGGAAAAGTAGCAGACAAAAATGTGGTCAGGAATAATTGTGAACAGTTTATGAAAGGGAAAATCAGGCTAGTACTTGGTCAATAAGCAGAGGTTAGCAGAGACAGAAGCAGACACCAAGAAACAATACAACCCCATGGACAGCTCTGTGGGGATCTAACTACACTGGCAAGAGCTGGAGACCTAATACTAATGTTAATTTGTGGTAACTTGGGTCATCCTGGAATGCTGCTGATACCTCTGATACTATTCTGATTGCATATTGCCTGGAGTCAGGAAGATCTAAGTTCAAATCCAGTCTCAGACACTTAATAATGTGAGCTTTCGCAAGTCACTTATTATCTACTTCAGTTTCCTCATCTGTAAAATGAGGATGACAATTCCACCTATCTTCAGGGTAGTTGTAAAGACAAAATGAGGTAATAATTATAAAGCACTTTTTCAAACCTTAAAGCTGTAATATAAGTATTGTTGTTGTTACTGGTTAACCAGTTTACTGGCTGTCCTTCTTGCCCCACCCCCACCCCAAATATTTGAATTCCATCTTGGTGAGAATTGTATTTGGAGAGGATGACTCATCTAAATGGGAGCTGAATATACATAACTTACTTTACCTCTTCTTGACCAAGACATGGCTTTGAAAGTTGTACCTTTGACTCAGGCTTTAACACACCTATGCTTGTGTCACATACATAGAAAGAGAGAGAGAGAGAGAGGTGGGGGGAGGAAGAGAGAGAGAGAGAGAGAGAGAGAGAGAGAGAGAGAGAGAGAGAGAGAGAGAGTTAACTTCTAACAATCTAGTGTGAATGAATTTATTTTCATCCATAACACAGGACATCAAGGTTTCCTGAAAGTATTGAGTCTCAGTAGGAAACAGGACATAGAAATAGAGGCAAAAAATCTTACAAAGAAAGTTGATGACTAGAAAAGCATTTCACCCCTTTCACAAAGATGGTGCAGGACAGGTGATGCAGTGTATAGAGTGCCAGGCCCAGAGTCAAGAAGACATCTTCCTGAGTTCAAATCTGACTTCAGCCACTTACCATGTGACCCTGAGCAAGTGACTTAATTCTGCTTGCCTCAGTTTCCTATCTTTAAAATGAGCTGGAGAAGAAATGGCAAACCACTCCAGTATCTTTGCCAAGAAAGCCCCAAATAGGATCATGAAGAGTTGGACAAGACTGAAACAGCAAAACAAAAAGAGTATGCTGTAGTGGGAAAAGCAATGGTTTTGAAGGTTACAGAACTGGGATTCCAGTCCTTGTTCATTGATATTTTCTATTTATATGTTAATGATAAGTAACTTAAGTCCATTGAGACTCCATTTTCTTACCTAAAAAATGGGTATAAGAAATCTTGCATTATTCGCTCCTGCAGAGTATTAGTGTAATTATAAAAGTTCCCTGTTAAGTGCTAGGTAAATATGGTCTTTCATTATTTTTAAATGTTTTACTGATCTTTTGAAATACTTTTGCTGTCCTTTCTCAATGCCTCTTTCCTTACCCAACAGAGTTCTCCTTTTTCATAGAGTTTTTAAAAACTCAAGTAAATTTCAAAGAGTGTATGCCTCATTCCCCACCTATAGTCCATTTCATCTCAGTAGAGGAAGGCAGAAGGCATATTTCTGAAGTATTCCTCTAATATTGTGATTGTTATAAACTGTCATTACTCACAATTGTACCTGGTATCGATCTTTGTCATATGGTGCTAACCTCAGGGTTCCTCTCAGAAGTATTTATCCATAATGAAGAATGCTTCTGTTTTTAAATAACTTTTATCTTTTTTTTCTGCAGGAATTACATCTAATTCCGCATCCCATTTCCTCTACATTTTCTCAGATAACATTTTTATTTCATTTGCAAACCATGTGCTGACACAGCGCGAGTCCTCTCCACAGTCTTGCCCATTTGGATCACATACCAAACAGGAAATTCCACCTCCTCAGCATCAAATGCCAGATCCATTTTGGATATGCATTTTTTCACACATCAGAGTTTATTCCCACCTTCCTTCCCCCAACCCCTGTTACTACATGGTTGTCAAACCAAAGGACAACTTCTATACTTTTTTGCAATGTTCTCTTTGTGTATGTGTGGGAATCTTAATGAGCAAAGAGGGATCTGCTCAGAGTGAATAAGTACCACACAGTCTGGATGCTTATCTAATTTCTTTTTCCTTTAACCTTATAACAGTCTTTGGTTTGCAAAAATGGATGAATCATCTTGTGAAAAACAGATTTCTCGGAAGAGTTCCCAAGTCTCTCTGGCTTCTCTTTAGCCCCCAAATCGGTCAAAAGCATTCTTCCTTCTGGAAGGTGCACAGACTGAGGTCCAATGCCAAAAGAGAGAAGTACAGAAAAGCACAAAGATGGAAGAAAAGAAGTTTGTGTTTTCAAAAATATGAAGTGGTTTTGTACTCATTTCTGTTTGAGTAAGCTCAATCTTAGCTGATAGTTGACTTCTATATCATGGGAAGTATTGAACATCATTGGGAATATTTTCTGGCAAAATAACTTGAGAAACCAAAAGAAAAGAAAAATCTGCCACAAAAATGTTCAAAAAGAATTGACTCAACCGTTCTTCTAGAATGGCCAAAGAGCAAGTAATTTAGGTCATTAGGCAGCAATCTAATGACTTTTTGAGTCCTATAATTTGTTTGAGGTCCAAGCTCAATCAGATAAGAAAATGAAAGATCCTCGAGGATAGCAACTGCTTCATTTTTGTATTTGTATCAGCAGCATCTAGTACGGTGACTGATGTTTATGAGATTCTTGTAGAACTCAGGAGAGGCTCTTTATGGTAAGAATGATCACTAGGTGATGAATCTCTAACTACACTAGAATGTCTACTAAATTGTAGAGGGAGCTCTGATCTGCATCTTAAGAAGCCATAGCCCCTGGATTAGAGATCTTTATCTGCAAGGAACATTACAGCTCACCAAATCTACCCCATTCATGTTTTAGATGAGGCAAATTGACTTGCTCATGTTTGGATGTGCCAGAAATAGGATTTGGACCCAAATTTTATGACTCCAAAGACAGTCATCTCTTTACTACATCATGAATATGTTAAAATTGTGAAAGCAGTACAACAAATATTATGGGCTTTTTGCCATGCAAACATGCCAGTGATACTTGCCTGCTTATTGAGACATGCCTCCTTCATTGAAGTATCAATAAGCAAGGTGAATTAAACCATAGCATCAAAATGCTTTGTTTCAGAGACATGGAAGAAAATGTTGTCAACTCCATACCCCAGCAATTTGTAATAGATGTATTTACTTTTCTCCAACAATCTCGTGAAATGGGTGCTGTAGGCACTATTTTCCCCAATAGGGAGTTGCTGGTGAAAACTTCCTTCCAACAATGCTGATCAGCATCTACTTTACAACTCTTCATCTTCAAAGGGTGGTGCTGAAAAGTTAAGTAATTTGATCAAGATCATTGAGTCAGTTTCCTCATTTGTAAATGAAGGGACTGGACAGGTGACCTCTGAGGTCCCTTCTGGCTCTAAATGTAAGCCTGGGATGCTGCCTTCACCTCCCCATCCCCCTTCTTTGCACTACCACCTACTGAAGCCCCCTAGGCAATCTAGGAACATTGAAAAGAATATTGGCACTGAATGTGATGCTGACATTCACCTAGCCAAACTTTCCCTTTTACAGTTTTGGAAACATGGACCTCAAAGTATAAGTGACTTGTCCAAGGTCACGCAGTCACTGGTAGCAATGTCAGGACTAGAACTGAAAGCTTTGGACAGAAATTTCAGTGCCTGTACTGCTATGTCTTAAAGGAAAAAAATGCACTGTGGGTAAATCACTTGTAATAAGACATGTGAGATTATTGGAAATAATGTTTGGACACTGCAAGTTATTTTTTTAATTTTCTAAAAGATTTCTGAGCAGAGTGGCCTGTGATCATCCACATAGGATTGATCTTCAAAGCAGTTTCTTTGTTTGGAAAATTTCCTTGAACGTTAACATCAGGAAGGCTGACCTCATGCAGAACTCGATTGCTTGAATGTGTCAGGTATTGGCAGAGCTTGACAGATCTCACATCTGCTTGCTTTTTTCGATATTAGATTAAGAGCCCCGTAGCTGCCCCTTCTGCCCCAGGAGGATAAAAAGAGGGTTGGACTTCAAAGGGTATTTTGTACTTGCTACTAATGATAAGTCTGAAGTATATCACAGTTGGATTTCTCGACATTTTTGTTTAATATTGTATGAACTCAGTGTGGCCCTCAATCCCTAAAAGGAAGAGGTAACACATTCTCCCCACACCAAATAAATCCCATGAATTTAGGGAGGAGGGCTTGCTTTTGCCCCCATGCTTCTGGAAAGCCTCACCTAACTCCCCAACAGATACTTGGGTACTACAAGTTCACTAAACAGACGTGGGCCTTCTTCCATTTCTGAATAATTATTATCCAGAAGAGACTAAGTGTCTAAACAGACAATGGAACCAACCTCTGTGGCTTAGAATATATGCCATATTTATGCTTCCTCTTTAAGGTAAGTCCTCCATTCATTCAAGAAAGAACACATTCTCCCAATACTCAGAGGAGCAGTGTCTGCACTTAGATACAGGACAGAAACCAACTACCCTTGGTCCATTCATGACTTGTTAGTGACCCAAACATAAGCTGCTCTGCACATCTCTGAACACTTCCCCTTGCCCACTCTCCTTATTCAAATTTACAGGTCTCAGGCATTCTTGTTAATGGTCCTTATATTTCACTCAGGCATAGTTCTCTATCTGAAACAGGTTTTCCATGCTATAGGCTCAGGCCCCTCAAGACTCTTGAGAGGCTTTAGTGATTGACAGACTTCCAATACTTTCTTTCAAGATAACACTCAATGGATCAATTGCATTTTATTGGAAATTAGAAGCTTCCTGACAAAGTCTGAAAGCAAAAAAGAAGTTTCTCACTGCTATTGTATACAAGAAAGACTACAGGAATATCCAGTTACCATCTTCATTTCTCTCTACTTATCCCTTCCTCTGCCTAATCAGGTTTTAGAAACTGCCTCTTATTCTTTATTACAGCATTTTAGGGATATGACATTCAGAATGAGGCTATGATTTGCCCATTGGACTGTCACCACATTCAGAGTATTATCTACAGTTAGGAACAAGAAGCTGGAGAGGGTTTCCAGGATGGTAGGAGACAGAAGATCAAATCATGGCAGAATCTATTGGAGGGACTAGGGCCATGTCAACAAGGGGAAAGTAGACTTGAAGCAAAGATAGTGTTGGGACAGGACAAGATAATTGCCTTCCTGTACTTGAAAAAATTGTCATATGGAAGAGAAGGAAGCATGTTCTGTTTCTGGAGGACCAAACTGGGAGCAGTGGCTAGATAAATCTGAGCTTGATGTTTGTTAAAGACAGAGAGAGAAAGAGAGAGAGAGAGAGAGAGAGAGAGAGAGAGAGAGAGAGAGAGAGAGAGAGAGAGAGAGAGAGAGAGAGAGAGAGAGAGAGAGAGAGAATCCCCTTGATAAATTGCAGGAATGAAAAGAGACTTCTTCTGAAAGTAGCAGGCTTGCAGATGGGAAACTCTTCAGAAGAGAGTCCAGGATTCCAGTTGAAATACAGGTAAGGGAGCAAGTGAAGCCCTTCCCAAATCCAAGATTGTGTGAAATCATGAATAATTTGGACAAATAACACACACACACACACAGAGGCATTTGTACACACAGACACACAACAGATTCTTATATATCCATATATTCACTCATACATTTACACGTACACATAAATTCCTACATGAGAATTTGTATGCATATATTGTACTTATACACATACCTGAACATGTACACAGGCAAGTACATGTACTTATATATGCACATATTTTGTTATAAATTCGTCCCATTCAGGGGAAAAACAAGAAGTATGCAAAGAATGAAAGTCTTCTTTATGTGTCCTTAAGTCTGACCAAGCTTCTTGTGTGATGAAATAATGGGGAAGGAGAAAGGAAAATGGTCCAGGCCAATGAGATAACAAAAAGATTAAAAATTTAAATATATATATATGTATGTGTGTACATATATATATACACACATACATATACGCATACACACACATATGTGTATGTATATGTGTGTGAAGATATGTACACACATATAAAACATGCACATATATGCATACATATGTGTTTGTACATACATGAGTGTATATGTACATCTGTGACTATGTACATGCATACACATATACATGCACACACATATCTACTACCAAATGGTGATAGTGGTGATGATGGTGATGATGATGACAAATGAACAAAAGCGCCTTGAGGACATGAATTGTTTCCATTTTGTCATATTGTTCCCTACACCTCCAAACACTGGCTTATTAAGCCCCTACTACAAATGTTTGTTAATTGATCACCATGGGTGGTAATGACTAACATTGGTCATTTAGTTTTAAACCTTTCAAAGCACTTTAAAAATCCCCTTTGCTTTCTTATATATGTCAGGGGAGCTCTGGACCTGGAGTCAGAAAGATGGAAGTTCAAATCTGGCCTCAGACAATGATTAGCTGCTTGACTCTGTTTATGGATGCCTTCTGTGTCATCACATTTCCTTCAGTATCCCTTTTCCTCCCCCTTCCAGAGTGCTGCCCTGTAAACATATAGATTTAAATAAAAATAGGAAAAAATAAGCCTAACTTTGTGATACATTGAAAGTGTGTGCAATGTTCAACACTTGTGGCCCTCTTGCTGCCTCTGCCACTGGGGGAGGTGTCTCTCTACACTCTTCTGTATTCATCACATCCATCGTTTCTTAGAGCACAGAAACATTCTATCACATTCATGTGCGATAGTGGGCTTAGCCATCCCATACAGAAACAATTTCATTTCATCCTCACAGCAACCTTCTGAGCTGGGTTCTATGGGTAGTTATCCTTCTCCTCATTTGACAGAAGAAGAAACTGAGGTTCAGAGGGATGAAATGTCTTACTTGTGGGCCTAGCTCTAGTAAGTGCAGAGGTAGGCATTGAACTAGATCTTCCTTTCTCCCAACTCCAACACTCTCCACCGCTCTGTATTCAGACAAATTATTTTACTGTGGTTCTATAATCAATATTAAACTCCTGGGGATGAACTCGTAATGAACTGAGTTATATAAATCAGATGTAGGCTCCTATGGTCCTCCACTGGCAACATATTTGAATTAAGGTGTAGTCTGCGGTCTTTTTTGTATTTTGTATTTTATTAGCAGTCTTGTGATGGTACACCCTCAAAACCTAATCCATCTTGATTATTAATATCTTTTTACTATTTCTGATAGCAAATGTGGAAATCTGGTCTGAACCAAACCGTCTAAACCTTGCACAACCCTTCCTTCCCCAGATTGTCTCAGGAATTCATAACTCATCAAAGACATAACATAATAAACAAAGGACAAAAGGGAGAGGGAAAGTTAAGAAAGGCACAGAGCAAACTAACTAGTGATGTTGGCTGCCATCTGAGGAATGGCTGCTCTGCGTGTTGTCCACTCTGCTAAAAGTAAATTACTTTGATTTACAACTGTTAGATAAACAATAAAAATGTATAAAACATTATACAACCATATATGTAATTATAATGTATGTAATTATACAGATTATAAAGTAAATATTACAAATAAATATATAATTATATAGATTATACATAGTCAATTCTTTTTGAACAGCAAAAAAAGATGTCATGGAGGACCCATGGCTCTTGAGGGTCTTCTGCTCCCAAGGGCTGCAGCTAGGCTTATGGCAGAGCGAGCTATGGGAGTTTTGGAAGCTGCTACAATGCAAGATTGAACACACATGATCCAGAGCGGTAAAGGATGTCTAAGAAATGCTCTGTACCACTTAGGGGCAGGGAAGGATAACCTGGTATATTGCTAGATTTGGGAGCAAGGCCTGGTTTGAAGTTTGGTTCTGCCACTCCTTAGGTAGTAAGGTCATGTCTGTGTGACCTTGGATAAATTGGTTAACCTTTCTGGGTCTCAGTTACTTCATATGTAAAATGAAGAGTTAGATTGAATATCTTCTAGAGTCCTGTCCATTTCGAGAATAGCAGTACTATGTCAACTTTTATTACTGCTTCTAATTCTGAGTTTCCACATGAGGCGAGAGCAAAAATATGGCCAAAGTGAAATATATGTACATGAGAGAATCATAGTGGGATCTTACTTGTTAAGAAAGGTCTGTGTTTGCTGCTCTGGATGTCCTGAGTTCTTGGTGCTGCCCTCCCACTGGTACAAATAATCATAAATTCTTGCCTTTTTAGTTCTCTTCTATTTTGGTGATGGTTAGGGGTTCATGTCCTCCTATGCATCCCTAATAGTAGACCTACTCAAGCGCTAGAGCAGGGGTGGGGAACCTGCAGCCTCAAGGCCACATGTGTCCCCCTGGGTCCTCCAGTGCAGCCCGTTGACCTAATCCAAATTTCACAGAACAATAAGGAAAATCTGTTCTGTGAAGTTTGGGTTTGGTCAACGGGTTGCACTGGAGGACCTGGAAGGTCATATGTGGTCTCGAGGCCACAGGTTCCCCACCCCTGTGCTAGAGTTTCCTCTAAGTCTTTTCACATTTTGTGAATTTCGATAAAACCCTTGGATTCTCCATATGTCTTCCTTCCCTGTCATTCCCTATATGGCCAACCTCCTTTCTCATGTGTCCTTGATTACTTGTCATGCCACTACAGATACATGAAACAAAACACAGAGATGAGGGACAGCAGAGATGGGGGTCATTCAAACATCTCATGGAAATAAGATTTTGCTAAAAAGATTTTGCTTTATTTGCTAATAAAACCTAACTCAACTTGCCAATAATTTTATCTCTTACCAGATAGAAGAAGCAATGCTGAGAACAACACAGAATTTAATTTCAGCCAGTAAGGAAACTCTCGTTAATGACATGGAATAGATGGTAAGCTGAAAAGAAAGTGACTGTGTCATTTGGCTCATTATAGTGATGGGAAGGAACCAGAAGGAGACAGCCATGCCCTAGTCTTTAGTAAAGCACATTTCAGAGAAATTCAGAGAAAAGGAAGATAGGCTTCATTACTCAGCCAGAAATTCTCAAAGACCAGAAATCGAAGAAATTGAAGAGTCATCAATCCAGAGATGGAAGGGACCTTTGAGGCCACTGAGTCTGACCCCCACATTTTGCAAAAGAGGAAACTGAGGTACAAGAAGTGAAGTGCCTTGCTCAGGATCACACACACCTACTAGTCACCTGAGATGGGGTTTGAAGCTGGGTCTTCTTGATTCCATCTACCCTGCTGCCTCTGCACATTCTGATGACATTATCACAACCATTCCCAAAGAGAAAGGAAAAGGAGAGTCATCTAGAGAAACAAAATCAAGGTGACTCCACAGGGAGCTTGGTTCAGCTAAGAACGGAAAAGAACACATCCCAAAGTGGAAGGTGGGGTGCACAGCCAAGGATCAGTGTCATGCTACATGCCTGGCTCTTGGAAGACCTGAAAGCACTATAAAAAATGCCAGCTTCTATTATTATGACAAAGGAAAAGGAGTAGACTCCAATAGTAGGGACAGTAGGAGGAATTCTAAATCCTCCCATGAAATGAGATTTGCAAAAATTCTAAAGTCAACAAAAATATTTTAAAGTTATATTTGAAGCAAAGCTACATACAAGACAGTGACAGGCCCACTGAGGAAGGTGGTCTATTGTGCAGACAGGAGAGAGGAGAACAATGGAGCTTCTGACTCTAACAACTGTTGTCTTTGTGGTTCTGTCACTTCCCAGCCAGCTCCGGCCCATGCCTGCTCTACCCTGAGCATCAGCCGCACCTCCTTGAACTTTAAGCTTTGCCCTTGGAACCACACTGGGCTCTCTAGGACAGCTTCCATCTTATCTCACCCAGATCCAAGCTGCCATTTCACTTCCCCTCCAGCCTCCCCCATTAGAATGGAAGTTCTTTGAAGGCAGAAGTTGTCTTGCTTTCTGTAACCTCTATTCCTAGGGCATATCCCAACATGTGTAACAGTTTTTGTTATTGTTCAGTCACTTTTCAATGGTGTCCCACTCTTTGTTTCCGCATTTCGGGTTTTCTTGGCAAAGCTACTTTAGTGACTTGTCATTTCCTTATCCAGCTCATTTTATAGAGGAAGAAGCTGAGGTACAAAGGGTGAAGTGACTTACCCAGGGTCACACAGCTTGGAAGTGTCTGCGGCTAGATTTGAACTAAGGTTCTCCTCACTCTAGGTCCAGGGTTCTATCCACGGCACCACCTAGCTACCCAACAGTATCACAGTACTTATAACACAGTTGGCAATAGCTAAATATTCTCAATATTCTCTCTCTCTCTCTCTCTCTCTCTCTCTCTCTCTCTCTCTCTCTCTCTCTCTATCTATCTATCTATCTGTCTGTCTATCTACTTGTCTATCTGTATCCCATCACCATTCTGGGACTCAGTTTCTTTATCTGTAAAATAAAAAGATTGCACTAGATAACCTTTAAAGTTCGTTCTAGTCTAATTCTATAGTCCTTGGATCCTGCTTGCTTCCATCCTCATTAGGAGAAAAGTTATTTAAAACTGGTATGAGAAGAGTAAATGTCAAAATGAAGGATCATGATGGAATTTAGGACTGATTCCCTTTTTTGGCCCCTTCATTTGATAGATGGGGAAAGAGGCCTAGAAAATTCAAGTTCCTCATCCTACTTCACATGACAGGAGGGAAGAGGGCAGGAAAATCGGACCCAATTCTCTCTAATTCCAAGCCCCTCTTTCTATTATACACTATCATTTCCATTAGAATTCAAGAGAGGCATAGAGATAAGGAAATCATTAAATTTAGTGTGGAAAAGAAACTTGGAGTTTGTTTAGTCTGACCAAAGTAACTTGTCATAACTTTAAAATGAGTGCACATCCCTAGGCTCAGATGACTTTTATTCTGGTGCAGTGGTTCCAAGTACAAATGTCATATTAGCACTTATCTGTTAATACAAGTGTTGGCTAACCCTTGGTTGAGCTTCACCAAAGCCTGGTGTGTTCTTTAGATGCTTATCCAGAGAAAGAGACAAAAGGCTGCAAAACATACAAAATCATTGAACAGGAAGGGAGGGTACTTTGCAGTGCTGTGTTCGAAGCTGAGTAGGATTACCCTCTATAGGATGAATGGCATGTGCACATTTAGCCTTTTCTTGGAGATCCCCAGTGAAGGAGAACTTATACCCTCTTGAATTAGTATGTTGCTCCTCTGGGATAGTTCCAATTGCTAGAAATTTTCTCCTTTTCCAAAGCCAAAATCTACTTTTATGCAACTTCCAGCCATTGTACCTGATTCTATATGACAAAACTAATCTTCATATAGAGGCCTCCTGGGTAGTCAAAGACTGCTTTCTTGCCATCACTGCTCCCATCATAAATCTTTGCTTCTTCCTCAATTAGTCATTAAGCAAATTGGGCTCCTACCATGTGCCAGGAACTGTACTAAAAGCTGGAGACAAAGAAGAAAAGCAAAAGCAAGCCCTAACCTGTAGCAGCTTACATTCTCATGGAGGAGATGGCATGTTTATCTGAGAAAAATAAGGTATAGAAAGAAAGAAATTCCAGAAGGAAAAATTAGAAGCTAAGGGGCCCTGGAGAACCATCTATCACTGGCAGTATTTCAGCTTAGTCTTGAAGAAAGCTAGAGATCTTAAGAAGCACAGGTGAGAAGAGAGAGCAGCCCAGTCATGACAACAGTACAAATGCACAGAGGTAGGAGGGAACAGCATGGTGCATGACTGAATCCACATAGAGCAGCTCAGCCATGGACAACAGAATGAAAGCACAGAAGCAGGAGGTGGGGAGCATAGTGCATGGCAGAGTCCATAGAGAATGGGGAAAATGGAAAAATACTGTAAAGATAGCTTTAAAAAACAAATGGAAAAATTTGGATTTGGTTCTAGAAGAAAAGGAAGTCATTGGGGTTTATTGAGTAGGGGGTATGCACTTCAGGAAAACTGATTTGACAGCTGGGTAAAGGACAGCTTGGAGTGAGGGCTCCACTTGAAGTCAGAACAACAATTAAAAGCCATTTTCACAGTGCATTGGAGAATTGATGCGGTCCTGAACTAAGAAGTGGCTCCATGACTACACAGAAGGTGACGTATCTTAGAGATATGGAGAAAGAAATGACAAATGTTGGTGACTGATGGGATATACGGGATAAGTGAAAGGATCAGGGATGATAGCAAGGCTTCAAATCCACATGACTAGTGGGATGCTATTTCTCTTGACACTCACAGGAAAGTTTTCAATTCTGCATGTTTCCATTTCCTTCTGCTTCTCCTTGAGTGTAATGGTTTCCAATCTTTTCGCTATCTTGGTCATGGGAGAAAGGAAAGGGCTAAAGAACTTGTCCAAAGTAAATCAAGTTGCTGGGAGGTGGTACTGCTCCCTTAAGGTTTTTCTTGTCTCTATTAAGAAAAATGATCTAGGAGAAAATAAGATTTTCTTGAAACTCTACAAAGGGACTGATTCTTCCATACGTAAGAGGAATGTTCCACACCCAAACCTCAATCAATGTGACTAACAGATGCTCTATACACCGATATCTTTATGAGTGAGATAATCTCTTTGAACCACAAATTCAGGCAAAATAGGTGAGAGCAATTCCTAAGCCCTTCTTGCTATTGAGCCAATCAATCAAAGCTTTAATCAGGTAGGAACAATCTAGTAAATTGAGGTGGGAAGGATTGAAATGTTCTGAGCGATTGGATGAAACCAGATGATGAAATATATTTTGATTGGTTGAAAGAGTTGTGCATACTTCTAGATCTATGTATATCTAAATACCAGCAAGAACATTCCAGCAACTACTTTGAGACTTAAGTTTTGAGGAGGCAGATCCTTTGAGCAACAGAGGCTGTAGAGCAGTGTGGGGTAAATCCAGAGGATGTAATACTCGTCCCACTTTGACCAGAGGATGAATTGGAGAAATGTAAAAAATCAAAAAATGTGGACTTCCCATCAGCATTAGCAGTACTGATCTTGGAATAACAGTGGAAAATAGCAACATTTTCATCAGTAGCCAAAGAAAAACTAGAAAAAGGAAGGAAAGTCAGCTCCAAGACTGTATAAAGGAATCTATCTTCAGAATCCCTAAGAAAACAGTTGTTGTTCATTCTTCATTTTTTTATTCATCAAATATTTCTTTTTTTTCTCCAATTTATGTATTTATTTTTGGTTTTCAACGTTCCTTTCCACAAGACGTTGAGTTTCAAATTTTCTCCCCATCTCTTCCCTCCACCACCTCAAAACATCGTGCACCCTAATTACCCCTTCCCCCTACCTACCCTCCCTTCTATCACACCTCTCCCTTTCCTTATCCCTATCTCTCTTTTCTTGTAGGGCAAGATAGTTTTCTTAACCCCTTACCTGTATTTCTTATTTCCCAGTTTCATGCAAAAATAATTCTCAACATTCGTTTCTAAAACTTTGCGTTCTAACTTCTCTCCCTTCTTCCCTTCCCAACCATCCACACTGAGAAGGTAAGCAATTCAATGTAGTTTATATATACAAATGTAGTTTTGCTAAAGACTTCAATAATAGTCATGTTGTGGAATACTACTGTATTTCCCTTCATCCTATCCTGCCCCCCCCAATTTATTCTATTCTCTCTTTTGACTTTATCTCTTCCCAAAAGTTCTTACTTCTAATTACCCCCTCCTCTCATCTCCTCTCACTTCTATTATCCTCCCCACACCCCACTTGTCCCCTCCCCACTTGTCCCCTTCTCCTCTACTTTCCTGTAGGGTAAGATAGATTTTCCTATAATTACATTTGAAACCTCATTATTGAAACTTGCCATTTTTAGATGCTGTGGGACTATTAAGTGACTGTTCTTCTGAGTCTAACTCCAGGTATGGGTAGCAAGAAAGGCGATCTGAGCCTCCAATACATGATGACAGTAAGCTGATGAGATGCTGGTAGGAACTGAATAGGTGGTCTCAAGGGAAGGGTGGGAGAGTGGCTGTTCAGCATGGGCTGAGGTGGCATTCTCCTTACTAAATTTCCCCACTGACACCTGGCAGACTTTAAGCCTGCCTGAATGCAAATGGATAATCTAATCCTGCCTGGAAGTTACATGAAGTTGGAGAGATATTGTATCCCTGCAATGTCCTTACTATTGGTGGAAATTTCCTATAGTCAAAAGTTTTGTAAGCTTAATACCAGATCTATTCAATTATAGATTATGGGTAGGGGAACATCCGAGGTTGTCTAAAATTAAGCTATTAGGCATAGGACTTTAGACCAACAACATTAAGTTAGGGTTCTTTAATTCTTAGTAACACTGTGGAGACAATTAGGTCAAGAGCTTGTGAAGGTAGCAACATAAATATTATCTGTGTCTCAGTTGTTTAATGTTTTTTAAAAAATTATTTTGTGGTCCATATGTAAATGCTTTAAAAAGATGTATCACCTGACCAAAAGTTTGAATTGCTTTGTCTGTTATAAACTGTGTTAAAAATAAATAAAAAATAAAAAAATAGATTTTCATATCAAATTGAGTGTGCATGTTATTCTCTCCATAAGCTAAATGTGATGAGAGTAAGCTTCACTTTTTCCCTCTCACCTCTCCCTTTTTCTCTCCATTGAAAAAGCTTTTTCTTGCCTTTTTTATGAGATATAGTTTGCCCTATTCTATTTCTTCCTTTCTCCTCCCAATACATTCCTTTCACCCCTTAATTTTCTTTATTTAGATAGCATTCCTTTCTATTAAACTCACCCTCTGACATCTGTCTATGTGCTTGTGTGTGTGTGTGTGTGTGTGTGTGTGTGTGTATAATCCCTCCAACTACTCAAATACTGAAAAAAATTTCAAGAGTTACAAATATTAACTTTCCATGTGCAAATGCAAACAGTTCAGCTTTAGTAAGTCACTAATGGTATCTCTTTCCTGTTTACCTTTTCATGTTTCTCTTGATTCTTGTGTTTGAAAGTCAAATTTTCTATTCAGCTCTGGTCTTTTCACCAAGAATGCTTGAAAGTCCTCTATTTCATTGGCCATTTTTTCCCTTGAAGTATTATACTCCGTTTTGCTGGGTAGGTGATTCTTGGTGTAGACCTAATTCCTTTGACTTCTCGGATATCATATTCCAAGTCCTTTGATGCCTTAATGTAGAAGCTGCCAGATCCTGATTGTATTTCCATAATACTTGAATTGTTTCTTTCTGGCTGTTTACAACATTTTCTCCTTGATCTGAGAACTCTGGAATTTGGCTACAATATTTCTAGGAATTTTTCTTTTCAGATCTCTTTCAGAAGGTAATCGATGAATTCTTTCACTATTTATTTTACCCTCTGGTTCCAGAATACCAGATCAGTTTTCCTTAATGATTTCATGAAAGATAATGTCTAGGTTCTTTTTTTGATCAAGGCTTTCAGGTAGTCCCATAATTTTTAAATTGTCTCTCCTAGATCTATTTTCCAGGTCAGTTGTTTTTCCAATGAGATATTTCACAGTCTTCTATTTTTTCATCCTCTTGGTTTTGTTTTGTAATTTCTTGGTTTCTCATAAAGTCATTAGCTTCCTTCTCCTCCATTCTAATTTTTAAAGAACTATTTTCTTCATTGAGCTTTTGTACCTCCTTTTCCATTTGACTAATCTTGCTCTTTACAGCATTATTCTCCTCACTGGCTTTTTGGGCTTCTTTTGCCATTTGAGTTAGTCTATTTTTTTTGTAAAATATTTTTTTTATTTTATTATTTGTTTACTCTCAGAATTCTTTTCTTTTTAAATTTTCAGTTCCAAATTCTCTCTCTCTCTTCCATTCAACCCCCCATCCACTGAGAAGGGAACAAATATGTTATCAATTATACATGTGAAATCATGCAGAATATTTTCATATTAGCTGTATTGCCAAAAAAGCAAGAAAAATAAAGTGAAGAAATTATACTTCAGTTTATACTCTGAGTTTTTCAGTTCTATCTCTGGAGATGGATGAAATATTTTTTTTCATTATAAGTCCTTTGGAATTGTCTTGGTTCCTTGAATTGATCAGAGCAGCCAAGTCTTTGACAGTTGATCATCATTACAACATTATTGTTACTGTACACAGTCTACCCATAAAACAGAAGCATGTAGTAGAATGGATTAGAAAAGAATCCAAGAACATGTTGTTTACAAGAGACACTCCTAAAACAGAGAGTTAGTCTATGTTTAAAGGTGTTAATTTATTCAGCTTTGGGGGGGGGGGGGGTCTCCTTTAGCAAGTTGACTTCCTTTTCATGACTCTCTTGCGTTGCCCTCATTTCTCTTCCCAATTTTTCCTCCATCTCTCTTCCTTGATTTTCAAAATCCTTTTTGAGCTCTTCTGTGGCCTGAGGCCATTGAATATTTATTTTGGAGGTTTTGGATGCAGAAGCCTTGACTTTTAGGTCTTCATCCGATGGTATGCATTGGTCCTCCTCATCTGAACAGATGGGAGAATATATCTGTTAACCAAGAAAGTAACCTTCTGTTGTTTTATTCTTTTTCCCTTTTGGGGGCATTTCCCCAGACAGTTACTTTACTTTTTAGTTCTTTGCCAAGGGGAGGATATACTCCGGGGACCTGTAAGTTCTCAGTTCCTCCAAGGTGGCACAATCAAGGGATTGTTCCTCTCCTGGCCTGTGCTCTGTTCTGTAAGCAAGATTCCCTCTCCATAGCCTCCATCAACTCCACCACGCCAACACTCCTCCTCACCCCAGGGCAGCCTCTCAGCCTCTCAAGGATGAGATTCAGATAAGCCACTCAGTTCCCCCAGAGGCTTTAGGCCAGGGCTCCAACAATGGAAACTACCACTGCCTGGGGCCTGGGCTAGACCACTGCATTCCTTTCCCACCCAAGTGAAAGAGCTTTCTTACTGACTTTTGAAGCTGTCTTTGGAGTTTGTAAGTTGAGGAATCTGGGACCCGTAGCTGCTGCTGATGGCACCTTGAAGCCTTCTCCAGTCCTATCCTTGCCACAACTGTGCTGCACTCCACTCCACACCCAGTGCAATAGACCTTTCCTGTTGGCCTTCCAGGCTGTTTTGGACTGGAAATCTCTTTCACTCTGTTGTTTTGTGGCTTTTGCTGCTCTAGAATTTATTTAGAGTCATTTTTTACAAGTATTTTATGGGCTGTGGGAGGAAAGCTTCTAGAAGTGTGCCCTTCTACTCTGCCATCTTGGCTATGCCCCCTCACCAAAAATTTTTCATCCTTCTTTGGATAATGTCATGACTTGTGCATCAATTGAATTTAAATGAGGCAGAGGTGCAAAAAGTCTTCAGCCTCATTCTCTCTTCCAGAGTCACTGAATTACAGAGACAAGACAAAAATTAAGATTACTGGTGATGGCTCAGGATGCCATGAATGACTGTGGTGCCTTCAATATCTGACCAAGCTCTCAGCTCTCCACAGCACCTGCTTTAGCCATGGTCATGGGAATAAATTATTGTCATTCATCCATTCCACAAGAGAAAATCTTCACAACTTTGGAGTAGACATCCATCTAACTCATCAACAGATATGAAGACTGTCCGTTACCTTCAACATGGTATAGTCTGTCTGAGAAGATGATTTCACCAGCGTGTGGATGCTGCAACTTCTTGAAGAGATGGGTGAGAATTGAGTTCCAGGTGGATACCAATGATGGATGAGCAGCCCTGGACAGGGATCAGGAAACCCTCCTAGTAGAAGTGCTAGTGTTTTTTGAATACCTCCTTCATCATTGTCAAGAATAAGACACATTACAAGAGAACTCAAGGAGGACTCCAAGAAGTGACACAATCATTTCCAATTTATGAGTTACCACCATTGTCACATGTGCCCTCTAAGTTTGAGCCCACATTCCCTCAGACTCAGTATGGACTGGTGAGGGATTGTTGTGGCTCCTAGATTAGGGAGAATATTCCCTACCAACTCTTCTTACTCCATCAGTTTAGTCAATACCCCTAACTAAAAGCTAATAAACTCTGGCTGGTGGATTTGTTTCCTTCTTCTCATCACCTTTTCCTTCAAATCCTTCCATCTTCTTAACTTCACTATTATTATTGAGAGGACCATCATCCTACCCATCAGTCAAGCACATAGCCTATGTGTCATCCTCAACTCCTTACTCATTTTCAGGTCTCCCCCTGTCTAATAAGCAGTTAATTCTTATCATTTCTAACTTCATGACATTTCTCTGTTTGGTAATTAAACTTGTCCTACCTTTCCAATTTTCTTACATCTAATTATCCTTCAAATACTCTGATATAATGACAACAGCCTCCTTGCCATTCCTTAAAGAAGACACTCCACCTTCCAACTCAGAACATTTTCAATGGCAGTCTCCCATTCCTGGAACCCTTTTCATCCTCATCTCTAACTCTTGGTTTCATTTAAGTCTGAGATAAAATCTCCTCTTCTACACAAAGTCTTTCCTGAAGCCCTTAATGCTTTAGTCTTGTCTATCTTGATAATTTCCAGTTTATTTCCAATTTATTTCTATTTTATCTCATCTATTTCTATACAGTCTATTATATACATATCGTCTCCCTTTAGACCAAGATTTTCTTGAGATGAGACTCCCTTTTACTTTTCTTTTTGTCCTCAGTATTTAGCACAGTATCTGGTAGATAGTAGGTGCTTAATGAATACCTCTTGACTGGACAATTATGAGCATGGATGATTGAACGGAGTTCACATGGTTGGATGTGTTCCACTATGGTGGTAAACTTAGTCATTTGAGAATGTCTTAATAACTTTGGTTCCTTCATTATATTGACCGACCTATAGCTGGGGAAGTTTTTTCATTGAGGGGTATAGCCACCACCCAAGGAGAAGAGACCAGTTTCTGCTCAGACTTCCAAGGAGGCACAGCCTTGGAGGAAGCTGCTTTACCAGTGCACAGGTGAAGTGAAATGGGAGATGCTGATGTGCAGTTCTGCAAATGACTTCATGTTTTGAAAGCCTTAAGTTTCAACTTCCCAGGGGCAAATAACAATAGTTCTTAGTTACTACATTCCAATTTGGGAGTTGGACAAGTCAGGATAAATTGTTCATCTCAGTGTTTGGCATTTCTCTGTGTTGAGAAAATAAATGTGTCCCATAATGGATTCATATTTTACAGTGTGTATGTTTCTAATTCCCCCCTCAGGCATGTAGGTTGGGGGTCAGGAAGAAACCTATACATAAACCTAAACTAAAGCTTTAAGTATTTTTTTCCTGGAGCTCAGGTCTGATGAATAAATGTAAAAATCCCAAGAATGTGAGAAATGGACCTAAACAGCTTTCATCAGAAACCAGATTTTCCTGGAACTAACCCTGGTCATCACATGCATAGTGTCACAACACAGGGAGACTCAATGAAGAAGCAGAGAGCAAGTACCTTTCTCCTCCTTGGGCCTATCTGTAGTACTGAGTGTTAGATTTGTACACCTTCATCTGTAAAGTTATTATTAAGAATTACATCCTAAAGCTGTAGACGTAGTTTTTTGGTGGATATGCATATTTGTACTTAGCTAACCATTTCTCAAGAGTTCACATGCCTACAGGTCGTCATTATGTAGCTTCCTCTCTAAAACAACATTGCCTCTCTTTACACAGTGAGGCTCTGCCAAGTCAGCTATCATCATTGCTTTAAATGGCCTCAGTTTCCAGCTTGAGTGAGGGGAGTCAGTTTCACTCCTGTTCACGTATTATGACTAACCCTAAGCCCACACATGCTTCTGCTCTCCTTAAATCTATGGTTTTATGGCTTTTGTTTTGTTTTCTGGAGAGAGAGAAAGACTCATATTTTTCAGGGTACATATGTAGGAAAAAATCTCATTCTTACCATGCCTTGCACATACATGGACAAGTGTTCAGTCCATTCCCATGGGCTTCCTCCATCTCCCTGGAGAGCCGGCCTCTATTTGGATTAATAATTTGGAATGTCTTGGGTAGCATCTCAAAATAATTACAGCATCATTAGTTTAATTGTTTAAAGTTATTTTAGGGTACAATGGCATTCTACAAAGGGCTTGTTTTTTGCTTAAGAAGAAGATATTGTAATATTTCCAGTTTCTCTCTGTAAACTCTTCTGTGTCTCTGAAATGAAAAGCCCTGGTACTTAGGTTAACAAATGTGGTTTGGGGTTCTAGAGCAGCTGATGTGCAAGTCTACAATAACATGGAAACTAAAATCTCCCGAAAAGAGATGTATTAGCATTACACAATCAATGTTTGAGCTATTGGCTTCTAAATCATTAAGATTCCAAATGAACTCTACCTACAAACCAGGTAAACCCATCTTCTTGACAAAGATTGACTATGGAGCTTTCATCTGCATGGTGACATAGAGAGCACACTATCCACAGTGCTATACCCTTCCCTGGTCCAACCATGTTTGTCTGGGGCAGGAAGTTCAGCTCTAGGCATCACAACTTAGGAGGGGCATTGGTAAACTTGAGAACACTCAGAGGAGGTCAAGCAGGATGAGGATAGGCCTTGGGTCCCAATCACAGGAAGATGAGTTGAAGGAACTGGAAAAGAGAAGACCGAGGAAAGAAGAATCATGGCTGTTTTGAAGGACTGTCATAGGGGAGAGGTATCAAACTAAGCTGCTTGAATCCAGACCTGTGAGCAAAGGGCAGGATTTGACTTGATGTCAGGAAAACTTCTTTACAATTACAGATGCTCATTAATGGAATGAGGAATGTATTCCTCCTTATTGAAGACCCTCATGAAGATACTGACTGGCCATTTGTAACCTGTGTTACAGTGAGGAATTCCTGCTCAAGTTTGGGTTGGAATAGATGTCAACTGCGATCCATCCCATTTTAAAATGCTTTGTTTCAATTATTTAAAACCCTGATGGAAGGAAAAGAATATTGCATTTAGAGCATGGCTTGACCAGGGCTCTTATTCATGTCTGAGAATGTTTACTGGCTTGATGACTACGAGTGAGTCACTTAATCTCTCTGTCTTTCGGTATCTTCATGTGTAAAATCAGTGTAAAAATACCTATTGCACTTATCTACAGGGTGGTTATGAAAAGCAAGTGATGTAATGTCTACAAAACATTGTATTAATAGCTGTGTACTGCAATACTCTTTAAATAATAAACTCACATAGTATTTCTAAGATTATAAAGCATTTTTCTTATTGTGAGAAAGTGGAGGCACTGTTGTTTCCATTTTACAGATGAACAAATCACACTTGATCATTTTCTTCCCTTTCCCCACTCTTCTCCCCTTCTGAACACTCTTATTACTGTCCAGGGTGGGATATTGCTCCCCTCCAATATCTAAACACTGAGCAAGTTCTGCCATGTCTACCTTGATAACTTCATCTGGTATTCAAATCCATGTCATAACCTGTCCCTTTCTTCAGTCTTATTCCCCTCCACATGCTCTGAAAACCAATGGCACTAAGTTCCTTGCTGATGCTCAATCAAGACACCTTATCTGCCAATTGAGGGCCTTTAATGGCTGCTTCTCTTTTCTAGAAATATTTTCCTCCCCATCTCAACTGCCTGATGTCACAGGTGTCCTTCAAATTCCAATTAAAGGCTTACCTTGTGCAGGAAACCATTCCCAGTGACTTTCATGTTAGTCCCTCCAACATTGCCCTTAGTTTGTCTCACATGCACACACACACACATACACACACACGCACATACACACACATATACACATGCATACACACATCCACATACATCTCTCTATTTGAACTATATAATTATATATGAACTAGCTAGATAATGATGATGATGAAGATAGTTAGATGATAAATTTTTTGTACATAGCTGTTGCCGATCTTTCCCATTAGACTGTAAGGCCCTTGAGACCCAACTTTTTTTCATTTTGCTTTTATATTCCCAACACTTCACCCAGTATCTGAAAGGTGGTACATGCTTAATAAATGGTAGCTGACTGACCACGTTCAGAAAAGGCAGCCCTGGAAATCAAACTTGGGACCTCTTAGTCTGAGTCTATTTCAATTCAATTCAATTTAGTCCATTCCAGTTCAGTTCAGTCCAGTTCAATCTAACAAGCATTAGCTGAAGCAACAAAGCTCCTTCCTGAGGGAGCTACGGGAGTCAACATGGCGCAGGTACATCAAGCCAACGCCACCACAACCCTCATTCCCTTTCAAAGACTACTGGAGGCAGCTCAGACCACTATGCCCAAAGTCCTTGGAAGTCACAGTGCCCCCAAGTCCCCCAACCTGTCCCCCCCACAGCCATCACTGAAAGGAAATGTCAATGTGAGGAGGGAGCCTCACTTCCTCATCACCACTAGGAAAGTTTTTAGCCACCTGCCACCAACAGTCAGATGGCCACAGGAACCACTGGAATATCAGCATCTCCCAGCCCATTGATCCTACTTCTAACCCAGCCCTCCAACCCATCGTTGACAGAAGTGACCTCTGTGGAGAAGGACTCAGCCCTCCTGACCAGTTGCCAAGCAGTTGCCACAGAGAAGACAGGCAAGGCAGCCTAGGTGCAGAATCATGACACCTGGAGGGAGAAATGGGATGTGTCAAGCAAGTCAAGTCACCACCACCATTTTGCCAAATATGTCCCCTCTTATTCTTTTGGAGACAATCTGAGATCTTTGGAAATGGCAACACTTCCAGCCTGGTGCCCTCTGCCATGATACTGTGAAGCAATCCCTATTTAGGTACAGCTTGTCATCTGCTCCTGTAGGTGGAACAGCCACTGAAGACTCAGAAAAAAAGGCTTTGATGCCAGAGGTCTTTGATTCCCAAATCACTCAACATTGGAAACTGACACCATTTTCTCAGAGAAAATAACATTAAAGAAGAATCCTAACCATCTGGTTTTTCCCAGAGTCCTAAAGACCTTAAAATTTTTCCATCTGCTTTGAAGTTAAAACCTTCTCTGCATGTTGTTGTTTAGTCATGTCTGACTCTTTGTTACCCCATTTGGAGTTTTCTGGGCAAAGATACTGGAGTGGTTTGCCATTTTCTTCTCTAACTCATTTTACAGATGAGGAACTGAGGCAAATAGGGCTAAGTGACTTCCCTGGGGTCACACAGCTAGTAATTATATGAAACTGAATTTTTACTTAATTCTTCCTGACTCTAGGCTTAGTGCCCTATCTGCTGCACCATTCAACTGCCCCACCATGTGCTATTCTCTCCCATTAGTAGGTGAGGCCCTGGAGAGCAGGGACACTCTTTTCTGCTTATATCCCCAATATTCAGTCAAGTCCTGGTACATAAATATATTAGGCATTTAAATGTTGAGTGATTGATCATTGATCATTCATTCTGCACCAACCATGTGCTATACATTGTGAAAAGTACTGAAGATATAGAAGCAGAAATGAAATAATCCTCACTTCTTTTTTAACATTATCTGTGTTTCACTGAATTTTTATATCATTAAATATTTCCCAGTGACATTTTAATCTGGTACCCCCTACACTCCAGGATTGGGCAGAAGTCCATGTCTAAGGGCCTTTCCTACTCCACTATTCCATGAGCTGCTCACTTTTACCTAGCCTTTCCCCTTAACAATCTTTTTTTTTTATTTAAATTTTAACATTTATTTTCACACAATTTTGGGTTACAAATTTTCTCCCCTTTTATCCCCTCCCCCCCCAAACCCAAGCATTCTAATTGCCCCTGTGACCAATCTGCTCTCTCCTCTATCCTCTCTCCCTGTCCATGTCTCCGTCTTCTCTTTTGTCCTGTAGGGCCAGACAGCTTTCTTGACCCCTTAACCTGTATTTCTTGTTACCCAGTGGTAAGAACATTACATTTGGTCCTAACACTTTGAGTTCCAACTTCTTTAGCTCCTTCCCTCTCCACCCCTTCCCCTTGGAAGACAAGCAATTCAATATAGGCCAAATCTGTGTAGTTTTGCAAATGATTTCCATACTAGTTGTGTTGTATAGGACTAACTATATTTCCCTCCATCCTATCCTGTCCCCCATTACTTCTATTTTCTTATTCATCCTCACTTTTAAGAAATTCATATTGTATTGGAAAAATCCAGGATGCTCAACCACTCGAATGTCTCCCAAAACATCCTGTCTTGAAAATTAATCTCTCTCCAGCCCTGATCCCTCTACTCATCTTAGTATTTGGCCAGCCCCTCTTCCTGACTTCATTTCTTTAAGTGGCATCTCCATGGCTTCATCGCTGACTGCCAACAACAGAGCAGCTTGATTGGCCATACTGAAAATCACATTCTGCAAAACTGATTTTTTTAAGGATATAATTTACTTGGATTCCGAAAACCCCTAACTGGCCTGATTTCCAGCATGCATGTGTTTTTACCATGTGTGTTGTTAGTAGAGAGACTGCATTTGTACTTTAACTCCTCAGTAGACAATGGTGGGTATAAATTAGGCTAAAACTTATTACCAGTCATGACTTGCATTCAGGAAGTGGCACAAAAGATATAATCAAGAAAATGTGTAAGTGAAAGAACAGACAGGCCCTTGGGTATCAAAGAAAGAGACAGCAGATGGACAGCTTGGATTCTGCCCTAGTTGTTACAAAATCAGAAAGGATTCAAAGGAAGGCCTCCAACACATTGGACACATGGTTTGGGGAGGCTGTGTGGGGAAATTTAGACAAAAATTGTAAGGGACAAAAAGAGGTCTTGATCTTCATTCATCCATGGAATGAGGTAAGAAAGAGATGGACAATTCACAGTCACCTCAGAGAATAAAGTCTTTGGGAATGCAGCATGATGTAAGCTCCCTGAGGACAGAGACCCCTTTTCTTGTGTGTGTGTGCATCTCTAGTACTCAGCAGCCTCTGACACATAGTAGCTGCTCAATACATCATGTTGATTAATTGATTAGATGTTAAATAAACGTCTGCTGAATGAGGTCTCCCCTTCCATAAGAATAACTGCCATGTATACAGTGCTCTACAGCTTGCAAAGTTATTGGCCTTTCTCAGCTCATACTTGTCTCACAACAATGCCATGAGTAAATATTATTCCTTTTACTGTCTCATTTTAGAAATGAGGAAACTGAGTCTGATAGCCATTAACTGTTTTGTCCAGCAGAACATGGCTAATGAATGTATGAGGTGGCAATTGAACCTAAGTCTTCCTTGGATCCAAGTCCAGTCGTTCAATCCATTAACATTCTTTAAGGGCCTATTATGTGCAGGGAAACTGTTCTAAGCGTTAAAGCTACCAAAAATAGCAAAGAAAGTCCCTTTCTTCAGGGAGCTCACATTCCATTAGAGGACTCAGCATGTAATTCACCAAGCACCTACAAGAGATATCAGGTTACATTAAGGGTGACCTCAGAGGGTAAGCATCAGCATTGGGGAGGGGGGAGGTAGGTTGGGAAAAACTCCTTGTAGAAGGAGAAAACCTAGCACTCAGTCCACTACACCAAGCTACCTCATTGATCAATCAACAAGTCTCGCTGGGCTTGGCCAATACATTGGGCTTGAACGTCGTCTCAACAAGCCTCAGTGCTACCTTTCGGGGTTCAGCTTGAACCCTTGAGTTGGACTCTACTTTGTCTTGCTTGTTATGAATGCTTTGGCATTTGTACACAGACATCGGAAACCAATGACTTGCTCTTGCTGCCTGAATATGCCATCATTTCAGTCATGGATCATTCCTCCCGACAACATTGTGCCTTTGATGACCCTGATGCTGTTTATAATATCAGGCTTGCCATAGATAAGTTCCTTCCTTCTCCATTTTCATTGAAAGTCATCATTTCTTTAGCCTTTATATTCTTTACTGTGCCATGATATCTTTTGTCCCTGCAACCATGATTTCATCTGCATGGTGGTTCCTAGTAAGGAGCTTTCTCTACCAGTACAGATCACCACTTACTCGGAAACGTTCAGGGAATTGCCTGAGGGAACTGAGGGGTTAAGGAATTTGTCCAGAGTCTTGCAAGAAGCATGTGGAAAGAGCACTAGCTCTATAATCAGAGGCCTGGGGTTCAAAGACTAATTTGGTCATGTGAGGGTAGGACTGGCAGCTTCTAAGGTCCCTTCTAGGTCTAAATCCACAATCCTACAAACTCATAAAAATAATGAAAATCCTATAAATATCCCTCAGTTTTCTGCTTTCCTTCTGATCTTGGCTACATTTGTTTTATTTGAATAATACCTTTTTAATTAAATAAAATTGAAATTATCCATTTTATACCTTACTTTGCTCTCTATCTCTTTTTTATTCATAAACATTTTATCCATCCATAAATCTGAGAAGTATTATGTTCCATGTTCTTCTAATATCTCTCTATGATATGTCTCTTTGTATCTAGCTCTTGTATCCATGTTGACCTTATCTTGGTAAGTGGTGTAAGATATGCGTTTATGTGCAGTTTCTGCCATACTACTTTGCCATTTCCCAACAGTTTTATCAAATATTGAACTTTTATCCCAAAATCTCGTCTTTTACATTTGTCAAATGCAAGGTTACTATATTTATTTGCTGCTATAAATTGTATGTCTGCTTTGTTCCATTGATCTCCCTTTCTATTTCTTAGCCAGTACAAAAGAGTTGTGATAATTATTCCCATAGAGTTAAGATCCAGTACTGCTAAAGCTCCTTCTTTTACATTATTTTTCATTAGTTCCTCTGATATTCTTGACTTTTTGTTCTTCCAAATAAATTTTGGTATAATTTTTTATCATTCAGTAAAATAATTTTGGCAATTTAATTGAAATGGCCTTGAATATATAAACTAGTTGAGGCAAATCTATCATTTTTATTATATTGGCTCTGCCAATATGAGCAATTAATATTTCTCCAATTATTTAAATCCAATTTTATTTGTATAAAAAGCTTTTTATAATTTTGTTCATATAGTTCCTGGGCTTGTTTTCAGCAGGTGTACTCACAGGCATTAAAACACCTGTCTAGAGGTATTTTAAATGGGGTATTTTTTAGTATTTCTTCTTGCAGTTTTGTTTGTGACATATGGGAATGTTTATGACTTATGTGGATTTACTTTATATCCTGATACTTTGCTAAAATTACTAATTTTTTCAGGTAACTTTTTAGCTGTCTTTGGGATTTTCCAAATATATCCATATCGTCTGCAAAAAATATAGTTTTATTACCTCATTCCATATGGTGATTCCTTCTATTTCTTTTTCTTCTCTTATTGCTACTACTAGGATTTCTAGTACAATACTGGATAATACTGGTGACAGTGGGCATCCCTGTTTCACACCTGTTCTTACTGGGAAGAATGCTAGCTTATCCCCATTACTAATAGTGCTTGCTGATGGCTTTATATAAATGCTTTTTATCGGTTTAAAGAAAAATCCATTTATGCCAATACTTTCAAGTATTTTTAATAGAAATGAGTGTTGTACTTTATCAAAAGCTTTTTCTGCATCTGTTGATGGTAATCAAATGATTTTTTTTAAATTGAACTTCAGAAACTTTCTGAATTTCCTGCTGAACATCTTCCTTCTGAGACAAAATGGGTGTACAATCTTCACTGATGGTGACAGTTCCTGCACCAGTGCAGAGACAGTGGAAGTCTGAATTTCCCTAGAAGGACAAGGGATGAATACAAAAGCCACAGGCAAATGACAGTTCTAATGGAAGAGGGGGCAAGGTGTAGGTTGGCAATTTCTCCCTCATTAATACTTAATGTATCTAGAAGTTGCATCGGTTTTTTTTTCATTTTATCTCCTTGTGTTAGTGAGAGATGGCATGATGTAATGTCTAAAAGTCTGACCTTAAGGTAGGGAAGAACTAGGTTCAAATCCTGCTCCTGACACATACTAGTTGTGTAAACCAGGACAAATTGCTAAAACTTTATTTCCATAGAAACTCTTTAAGATGTTTTGTTGCGGAAGATTTGATGTTAAACACTGTTACAAACACTAAGGCTACAAGTACCAACACAAAGACAGCTCCTGGCCTAAAGAAGCTTACATTCCAAAGGAGAAGACCCAGCATGTACAGTGCATGGTGGTGGGAGAGAGTTATCTTGGTGTGGGAATTCGCAGAGATAGTGTACGGAATCCCAGGCAAGGAGGCTGCTACAGCCTTCCCAGGGGCAGGGGAAGCATTTGACTAGGCTTCCATAACTGGAAAAGGGTCATGGGCTCAAAGTGGATGAGGGAAAGTGACTTGTGAGAAGATCACCAGGGAGAGAATGAAGAGTCCTAGATTTAGGGCCATTTGAAGTCCCTATGAGTCATGAGAGAATTCGTGTTTACTGTAAATGTACGTTTTTAATTACAGCATCTAAATTGTAAGCAACACAATACAGTGGATAGCATGGTGGACCCATTGGCAAGAGGGTTTGGATCTGAATCCAGCATCAGGCACCATCACTTTATCGTTATGGGCAAATCACAACTCCTGAGAAATTAGCTTTCTAATATATAAAATGGGCATAATACTTGCACTTCGTAAGCACCAAGGTGCTATGAAATGCAAATGTTTTATAGTGGATTGTAGATTTTCATTTTGAATTTAAAATCCAAAGAGAGCATTTACATATATATATATATATGTAAATGCTCTCTTTGGATTTTATACGTATATATATGTGTGTGTGTATATATATATATATATATATATATATATATATATATATATATATATATATATAAACACATTTGCATATACATAGCAGGACACAGAATTGAGTTGCATATAAAATCCCATATCTCCATTTCATTCCACTTTTTAAAAAGTATTTAATATCTTGCACACATGGCTTTCAAAATTAGCCCTTTTGTGTACTGCTTTCTGAAATTCTTTCTGTTTTGTCCTTTAAAAATATTTTAATGGATTTCATGAGGGGATGGCATCAGTGTTGCTTTCTCTTACTCTCCCCAAAGTGCCTTCTAATAGGAAAACTAAGAGAAATGGGGAAAAGAAGTCCCTACAACAAAAAAGTCAAATGACTCCCTACAGTATCTACGCCTTTTTCTGCCCTGTGAGTCCATAATCCCTCCGTCAGGAGATGGATAAAATGATTCTTCACAGGACCTCTGGGGACATCACTTGGTCATGGCATTGATCAGAGTTCTTAAGGATTCCAGAGTCTTTTTCTTTATCTTTTTATTGTCCTTTTATGAAACTTTCTGATGGTTGTAATTGCTATCAGTCCATACTACCCATGATTCTCTGAAATTACTTCTTTTGTAATTTCTTACAGTGCAATAATATTTCATATTATTTCTGCAGCACAATTTTTAGCCTTTGTCCAATTGGTGGTCATCTAATTAGATTATAAGATCTTTTTTTTAATTTTCATTTTTCCCTTTTAATCTTCTCTTTGGCATCACTGTTTGATTCTCTTACAGAAATTCACTTCCTTGTATTATACTCCATGTTATCACCCCCTTCCTTATCGCTACTTATGTCCCTGCCAAAATTGATAGACTACTGTGCCAAACTACTTCTAAATATGTACATATTCGTGAGGGAAGGAGAGGGGGAATAAGCATTTATGGAGCCCCTACCACGTACCAGGCACTGTACTAAGTGTTTTTCAAATGTTATCTCATTTGATCCTCGCAACATCCGTGAGGCAATGCTATTATTATCCCCATTTTACAGTTCAGGAAACTGAGGCAAAAGAAAGTTGTATCTTGCCCATGGTCACACAATTAGCAAAAGTTTGAGGATGAATTTGAAATCAGGTATCTTGACTCTTGGCCCACTAGCTCTATTCACTTCAGCACCTAGCTACCTCAGAAGGTGTGTTCAATCCCATTTATCAATATCAGCCAAGAGTGAGGTATATTTGATGCTTTCTCCCCCTCTATCCCTTCCTCCATGTTTGTATACTACTCTTCTCACACACCCAAATAAGGAGAAATAACAAGTTCCACTGCTTTCCTCCTCATTTCAACACTATTCTTTTTTACTCTCTCTTTCCTCTGTTCAAACACTCAGGACAAAACTAGTCCATCCCCAGGATCGCTGATTTTTCTTATTTAACTCTCCACACCATTTGAAGATAATGAAGGCTGTGATGGGACACTTCTTTCTTCTCTCATTAAATGACATACAGATTCTTCCAAATGCAAAGGTAAAGTTCCTTCTCAGTGTTTTTCTTGATGCCTGTATAATTCTTACTCATCAGAAATGCTCCAAATCCTTGAAAACATTGAAGGACTATTTCTGTCACTGACTCACATTCAATTTTGTAGCATACATTGTGGTATTTTTGGTTGTCTGTGTGTTAAGTGTATGTGAATGTGTGTTTATGTATGTGTATATATACATATGCATGTGTATATATACATACGTATGCATGCACACGCATACATATGCCTTTTGGAATATTATGTTCCAAGATCTCCTCTGGTTTTCAATAGAAGCTGTTAGTTCTCTTGTGATCATGATTATGATTTATTGGTACTTGAACTCCCTCTTTCTAGACACTTGCAGCATTTCTTCTCTGATGTGATAATTTTGGATTTTGTCAATGACATTCTCAGAATTTTTTCATTTGGAGTTTCCTTCATGAGGTAATTTTTTCATATTTTTTTTAACTTTGTCTTATAGTTCAAATTCTCTGGGAAGTTTTCATTTATATTTTATCAAGACTTTTCAAATATATATTTTATATAGAACATATACGTATACAATACATAATGTGTATGTAAATATATAGAACATATAAAATACAGAGAATGCAAAAATATAGACTATATAAAAAACGTAAGATATATACGTATATATATACATATATATGAGTCTAAAGGATTTTTTAATTATGTCTCCTTTAACCTTTTTCCAGGTCAGTTTTTTTTATGTCAAATGGCTTGCATTTTCCTCTATTTCTTTTAATTTTGTTCTACTATTTCTAACTGCCTCATGCAGTCTTTATATTTGGTCCCTTCTTGTTTCTAAAAAGTACGTTACTTGGTTGAGGATTGCCACTTTCTCTTAAACTTATTGTTCTGCTTCCAATTCTTTCCTCTAGAGCTGTTATTTCATTTTTATCTCTTGTTACTTCTGCATATTCATGGAGTCTCTCTGGAAAATCCACTTTTTCCTTTGAGTCTCTTGTTAAAATTATTTGCAGTTACTCTCTCCTTTGGGGAGTAATCCTAACATTTCCAACATTTGGGGGTAAATTCCAACATTTTTCTATTCTTCAGTGACTTTCTTCTTTTTTTAATTCCCTCTATCTTTAGCTACTGACTTGAGATTTCTGGCCAGGGCTAAGCTGTGCCACTACTACAACTGGGTAGGTTGACTGTTACCAGCCTTTCACTAGATCTCCTAGGTCTCCTCTTCTTCCAGAGGTTAGTCCTGCTCCCTGAATCTTTGAGGAGCAGAAACCTGGATCCTCAGGATATTTTATGGCATCTCAAGATAGGGTTATAGATATTTCTTCACCCTGGGGGTTCCCAGACTGAACATCACTGGTCCTCACTCCTCTCCAAAGCTTCCAGAGCTCTGCTATGGGTTTACATCCAACTTGCACTTTTCTCATGCAGAGCTTTCCACTCCTGCTCCCTCTCAACACAGAGCCTTGCAATCTCTGAGGTCTCTGACTCATGGCTAGTCATTTGTTTGTGGAACTTGTTTGTATGTTCTGGCACTGGTTTTGCTGGTTCTTCCTTTACTATTACCTGTGCACTTCTGGCTGATCTTTACATGGTTCTGGGGAAGAAGTCACCATAGTTTTTCGCTGAATTTCCTAATCATTATTGATTCTGGAGCAAATTTCAGACTTTTTCTGTAGTACGTATGGAGAAGTTGGGCCGTCTGCCTGCATTCAGTCACCCATCTTAGCCAGAAGTTTTAATTGCCTTTATGACAAAATACAAACTCCCAGGTTTGACATTTAATGATTTTCACAATATGGCTTCCCTCAATCTTCCCAGATTAATTACCCATCCCTCCCTCTGATCCAGACAAGCTATTTTATCTGTTGTTCCCAGGACATGGAACTTCATCTTCTGCTCTAGCAGAGAAGGGAGTCCCAAGGGCTTTGTGGTCCCTTGCACAGGCCATAGCCCCTTCCATGCTCTCCTTCTTTATCCAAGATTCCTCAAGCACACTAGGTCTCTTCAAGGTCTGGCTCCTTTTCAAGAGACTTCTGCTGATACCCCCAGTTTTAGTCAAATCTCTTTGTCAAATCACTCTATTTATTTGGTATATTTCCTGAATTTAATAACCTCTCAGGGTGCTGAGTCCCCCTTGAAACCAAGCTCCTTGAGAACAGGATCTGTCTTACTTATGTATTCATATCATCATTGCCTTCCCCAATGCCTGACACATAGTAGGTACATAAGAAGTGTTTAGTGATTGATGCACTGGTTGAACACGATAAATAGGGAAACCTGAAATCACTTGCCACCAACTGTGCTGTAGACATCATAAAAATCCATAACATGGTAAGAAAGAGCCAGCCTCATGGGCAGCTGGAGATACTATTTGCTCCTTTTTTCGCCTAATTGCCACAGGTTTGGGAAACTTGGAATTCAAAAGGGAATTAAATGTGTGAGCAAGAAAATTCTACCAATTTGTTTTGAAGCAATCTATTTGCAAAGTATAAATGTGTTACATTTCAAGGAAATATTGTGCAATGACAGGAAAGGAAAAATGAAATATATTATTTTGAGAACAATGAACAGGTATAAGCTAATATTCTGACTTCAATATCTGTACAAAGGAAAAACAAAATATAGACTTAACTGCCTTGATTTGTCAAATTGTCTGTCCTGGCACTCCAAGTCATCTGGTTCAGTGATGGGCAAGATCATTTGAATTTTGTCCACAACAATAATAATCAATTAGATTATAGTCCAAATGGCTGTTTCCCCTTTTTATAAAAGAAAAGCTGGAAGATGGATGTACCATGTGTGGATTGAATATCCACACATGACTGCCAGCAAATGGAATGGATCTTTCTTAAGTGATGACCTTCAAAGACTGACAGATAAAGAAGCCCTGAGATCCCTCTGCCGTCCCCTTTCCTAAAGTTCTGTTGTTGCTTGTCCTTTGATTTTGAAGGAGACCAGTGGCATCACAGGGTGATCTCTTGATCTGTTTGTGAATTGGATTTAAAGGAGGCAGAGTTACACAAAGTCATCAGCCTCATTCTCTCTTCCTCAGTCATCAAGTGACTTACCCAGAGTCACATACCTGGTAAGTGTCTGAGGCCAGATTTGAACTCCAGATGATGTCTTCCTGACACCAGGCCCAGCACTCTATCCATTGTGCTACCTAACTGCCCACATTGTAGGTGTTATAGAGATGCTTATGCCCTTCTCTTTTCATTTATTAAGCAAGTATACAAAACCATCCTCCCAACATTTTGGGGGTATACTCTCCTCTATACCACCTGAGTCTGGGAAGTAGGCTCAAAACTGAAATCCTACAAAGTATTAGTTCATGTCCAGTTCAGGTTCAGGTTCATGCATCACCTTTACTGGATGAATTCAGCTACAGGTCTCCTAGGCTTCAAATGTCACTCCTATAGGTTATTCCTTACTCCTTATGTCCACAAATCCATGGATTCTGCAATTTGGGGATAGCAGGCACCCTTTTGACCTTTGGAAACTCACAAGGCTAGATGAAGGCTGTATTTCCTTCACCTGGAAGAGAAAAGAACACAGCACCATTCATGGGGCCATATGACCACAGAGGGTAGCCTCATGCCTCTCTTCTTATATCTTTGTCTCTCATAAGATTAAGGAATCACATCACCATCAGAGCTTTCGCCAAAAGGTCAAATGAGTATTTTACAAATCCTTGTATCCCTCAATCCAACTGATAATCTAGCAGATTTTCTATTGACTCAGCTTTGGATTGAAAGCATGCTAATTACTGGATCCTGGACCCTAGCTATCATCTAGCCTAACTTCCTTGATTTAGAGATGAAATAAATGAGAAACAGAGACTTGGAGTGACTAGTCCAAACAGGCAAGATTTGAACCCAGATCCCCCATCTCCAAATCTAGTGCTCTTTCCCTTACCCCACATTGTCTTTCAGACATTTTTAACTCAACATATCCAGAACAGACCTCACAATCTTTCCCCCTAATCAGGTACCCCTGCCAGCTTCCTTCTACCTGCCAAGGGCACCACCATCTCCCAAGGTCCTCAGGCTCTCAACCTGGAAGTCCTCTTCAAGTCCTCACTAGCTGTAACCCTCCATATCTAATATGGTGCCAAGTTCTGTTGGTTTCACTTCAGCAGCATCTTTTTTCTGACATTGTTATAATTTTATCATAGGCCCTCTTTACCTTATGCCTTGATTATCACAGTAGCTACTGCGATGGTCTGCCCACCTCAACTCTCTCCCCACTCCAAACCATCCTGCACTCAGTAACCAAAGCAATCGTCCTAAAGTGCAGGTCTGGCCATACGTTGCCTTTATTCAATAAACTCCAATGTCTGCCTAGGAACAACTGGCTAGATCTTTCCTTTCCTTTCCTCTCCTTTCCTTTCCTTTCCTTTCCTTTCCTTTCCTTTCCTTTCCTTTCCTTTCCTTTCCTTTCCTTTCCTTTCCTTTCCTTTCCTTTCCTTCCCTTTCCTTTCCTTTCTTTTCCTTTCCTTTCCTTTCCTTTCCTTTCCTTTCCTTTCCTTTCCTTTCCTTTCTTTTCTTCTCCTTTCCTCTCCTTTCCTTTCCTTTTCTTTCCTTTCCTTTCCCAAGCCCTTAAACCTACTGCATTCTGAAGCCCATTGATTTTGCCACAGTAGACCCCTGCCCAAGCTCCACTTAAAGGAAGTTTTCTGGACCCTTCTGGCTTAGGAGTGACTATCAGTAATAACTGTTGCTATTTCCCTCCCAACCTGAATTATTTTTCTTAGCCTCATAAAGTGGTCATTCCCTGACTACTTCTTAAACAGGCCTATTCATTGAATGACCACCCTAAGTGAGTACCGAATAGGCCTTGGCCTAAAGGGGACAAGATCTCCCATTTCATCCTGGGCCATCTCCAATCATCCTGATGAATATCTGGTCACTGGATCCACATGGCCCAGGAGGGAAGTGAGGCTGGTGACCTTGCACAGTCTTCCCTCACTCAAAACAAAGTCAAGTGTAAGTCATGTCATCATTTCTCTGTTGGCATGGTCTTCTTTGGCAATAAACAACGAACACAACAACAAGAAACAAGTACAGAACCCCATTCTTGGTATTTAAAACCTTCACAACCTATCCCCTTCTACTTTTCCAGTCCTTTTCCATCTTCCTCTTTGACATGTGGTCTTCAATCCAGTGCCCTGGGCAACTGGTTCCACCAACAAGTCACTCTAGCTCAGAGACCTGGACATTCTCTGTGACTTCCTCCAGTGCCTAGAATGCTCTTCCTCCTCAGCTCCTGTTCCTGGCTTTCTTTGTCCCTACATCTTCTACAAGAATCCTTTCTCAGTCTCTCTTCATTCTAGTGTCTTCCCTCTCATTTGCTTCCTATAGACTATACACAGCTTGTTTGTATACATTTGCTTACTCATTGTCTCTCCCATTTAATTGGAACCTCCATGAAGGCGGGGATAATCTTTTCCTGCTTAGCACTGTGACTGGCACATAGTAGGCACTTAATAAATGTTTATTGACAGACCAACAGATATTGCCTCTCCATTATGTCATGATAATCCTAACCCATTTTAGCAAATCAAAGTAACAGACATTTCTTAAGCATCCCTCTGATAGTAAGATGTTAGGCTAGGCAGTGTGGGCTATTTGAAGATGAATAAGACATGAAGTCTACCAAGAGTAAATCCTTCTCCATCATGAAACACATGTTAATGATTTACTTCCTTTCCCATTTTCTTATGGAAAAGACACATTCATCGGCAGCTGTGTTGCACAGTGATTAGAATCCTGGGTCTGGAATAAGGAAGACTCATCTTCCTGAGTTCAAATTTTGCCTCAGATACTAGCTGTGTGACTCTGGGCAAGTCAAATAATCCTATTTGCCTCAGTTTCCTAATTTATAAAATGAACTGGAGAAGGAAATGGCAAACCACTTCAGTATCTTCCCCCCCCCCCCAAAAAAAAATGGAGTCACAAAGAGTTAGAAATGACTGAATAATAAAAGAGCTATTAGACCAGCCTCAGAATCTTGTCTACAAATCAAGGATTGGAGTTTGATTTTGTTGATTTTCTGGATTTAAGAAATATTGATGATATAGATTAACTTAAAAGCACGTGCAAACTTATTGTTTTTCTCTGGAGAGCCCAGCTGTTAAATAGCAGCACACTCCTGCATTATAAATGTTATAAACCATAATCATTGCTTGAGCTTAGCAGGAGTGTGGTAAGAGGCTCAGAGAATTCAGTCATCTTCAGACTAGAGATCCAGAATCTAGAACTAGGAGATACTTCAAAGTCCATATAGGTCAACCCCCATCCCTCATTTCACAGATAAAGAAGCTAAGGCACAAAGAGATTAAGTGTTAGAGGCAGGATCTGAAACCAACTTTCCATGGCTCCAGGAATGTCCTTCTGCCCCCTATACCACAATGAGGCTGAGAAAAAGTCTTTTGAGAGCTCCCCTTGCTACCCAGAGCATATCTACAAGATTTTTGCATCACCTTCAGAATCTTAGCAGGAGTGCTGAATAACTTTGTGCTTCAGACATCCTCCATAAATTTGTCATTTGCCCTGATAATTTGTTTCTAAGGCCCAAAGGGGCTTTGAAGTTATGGTGTGGTGAAATAACAAAAATATATCATATGATGAAGAAAATTAAAAAGACCAGGTCTGTAAAATACACCTTTGCTTAATTTACATTTTCCTTTGTTTTGGCTTAATGACAACAGACGAAATCAGCTCAAAGAATGGGATATCCTTGACTGGTGCCCCATGAAAGTCAGAACGGAGGTGAAACAGCTATTAGTATGCATACTGGCTTGAAACTTTGCATGGAACTCCATCCTCAATTCAATGCATGAAAGACAGGATTTTAAATCTCTATCATAGTAAGGGGAACCTGCCATTCAAGCTCCGAAAATGCTTTCTCAGCGTCAAAAGATGCTATTAGCACTGAGCTGACATCATTTTTCATCTTAAGGGGACATTAAATAAGCACAATAAATTCATACAGGTGATCCTACTTGTAGCAGGCATAAAGTCACACATTGTTCGGGATGGGTTATTTTATTAAGGCTTATCCTGTGAGTCAATTGGCCAATAACTTTGCCAAGTTATTATGTCAGTTTTGAAGACATCAATGACATGGAGATACATGACCGAGATTATTGAGATGCCATTGGGGTAGCAGAACTTAGAAACAGACCCCAAATCAGGGTCCTTCAATGACCCCACAGGATGTTTACTTCATTCTTGACATAGAGAAGAGCCTGACAGTTGAAATGTTTCAGTGCTGGCTCTGGCATTTCTGTGACTTTAGCAAAATCACTTTACCCCTTGAAGCCCATTTCATTTTCTGCTATTGCTTCCCTAGCACTAAACACAATGCCTAAACCATAGTAGCCACTTTTTAAATGCTTCCAGATTGATTATGAATGTGCAAAGAGAAGTTTGAAGCTTTCTCCAAGGTTGCATAGCAGTGAGAGAGCAGAATTTGAACCCAGGTCTTCTGACTTCTTTCTACTGTATCACTTCACTTCCTATACTCCAATGGATCCATAAACTCACGAATTCAGGGGCTTTCTATAACAATGCAGACAACAACCTGGACGCATGTGCCCATCTGTGCGACTCTTGTCCTTGTGTTTCAAAAAGTTTGTCATAGATGATCTCTTAGATGTACATGAGGAGGAGGGCCATGCTAACGAAGGGCCATTAGGTAAGGCTTCCTATAGGATAAGATGTAAACTGAACTTGGAAGGAAACTGAGGCTTTAAAGAGTCAAGGATGAGGAGGGAATGTACTCCAGGCAAAAGACCTATGTAGTCTTTGACATGGAAGGTCAAGTTGGGCATATATTAAGTAAATCACCCAGGGCTGATGAGCTTAAACCCCTAGAAAATGCTCTCATTGAAAACTGACTACACTTTTTAAGCACACAGACTTTTGCCAAGTTAGACGGTAGCTTCTTGGCTTGCTAAGCAAAATCACAGTCTAGAAGACCCCATATCCTCTGCATTATACAAGGGAAACCATGCTGGGAGGGATGGGGACCTTGAGCTAGACACTTTTAACATCTGAGGCTGCAGGCTAGAATCTGAAGAACCCCATCTCAAATTACAAAACAAGAGTTGGGTGGCAAAATTGGTCACTGAACTTCTAGAAGTTTGAGTTTGCTCAACTGGTATCAGCAGGATAGGGGTGAGGGCCAGTTGGCATTAGAGTCAGATGGACTTAAATTTAAACCCTACTTCTGATACATATCAACTGTGTGACCTTGGGTAAGTCATTTAACCCTTAGACCCCAAAGCAACTTCCTAACACCACAATTATAAATGAATAGTTCATCTGCACTGGTAGAAGTTTTCACACCATGAATTCCTCACACTGATTAAGTCAAATGTCTAGACAAAAAAAGAAATAGAGAGGCAACCAACCTCATATCAAGAGTATTGAATGGCATTGCATCATTCTATTCATACTACCCAAATTAAATCTCATGTCTTTCTCTTCCACTGACAAATAGAAAACTGCAAATGTGGAAAGAATTGAGTCAACAAATATTGGAGAAGTGCCTACTATGTGCCAGGTACTGTGCTAAGCACTGTGGATACAAAGCAAACCAAAAGCCAGTCTCTTCTTTGAGAAGGAAGGACAACCAGCAACAATAATGCCACCCTCACTCTCTTCAGCCTGAGGCAATGAGTTTCAGGCCAGCCCAGATGGTTCTTGAAGGTGCAGACCAAGAAGCAGCCTGGGCCTACATACTTAAAGTAGTGTTTATTGATTTCTTACCCATTTAGCATAGATAAAAGTATGCTACCAGTGTTTTATAAAGTTTCTATCTTTTATCACAATGAACTTTTTGAGTGCTGCCCCTAAGGAGCTCACAGTGTAATGGGGAAGATGGTTGTATCATTAATGAGATACAAAATATTTTAAGGATGGAATCATGAAGTATCACAAGCTCTCTATTTACTCAAAACTAAACCTTGAGTCAAGAAACCAAAGCATAACATTCACAATCCATAACAACTTAGTGACAGAGTGGCCACATGGCCTTAAACTGACACAAAAGTAACTTGCCCTTTCCTTCCAACAAGTAGGTCAAAAGGCCTAAAACAAAACATAGCATTCCGTATATAACACATTCTTTGGGGGTCAAAATCTTTGAGGAGTAAGCAACCAGCTCTTCCTCACTCAGGAAATATCCCAAAATACTGTTTATACAATCAGGGGGCCTCAGGCCAAGGTCTTCCCTTAACATAGCACATCCCCAGGGTAGGAAAGAACACAACACGCTCTACCCCTAGGTCACAGTAGGTTACAATTCCCTAATCAAAACAGTGACTAAGTCCTGAAAGCCTTCTTGGGAATGTATCCTTCTCCCCACGCTGCTGTTGCAGACTCCCACCTGGCACTCTCAGGTGCATACATGCTCTAGTGAGCCAAAAAATTCAAGTTCTAACACTGCTCTAGCCCCCACTTCCAAGTCCTGAGGGACAGTTAGATGACAAAATCAACAGGGTGCATCCTCAGGGATTAGGGCACTTTCTCCATCCCACCATAGGCAACTCCACCCCCAGCCTGTGTTTCAACCTGTCCCAGGAAAGCATGCTCACTGCTCCTCCCTTGCTGCAAAGTTCATCTTGACCCAGGACTGAGTCCCAAGCTCCATGGTTCCTCTTCCTGCAGGTGCAGGAACTGACCACTCCCTGCTCCTGCCAGGGTCCTGATGCAGGCAGCTCTCTGCTCCTGCTGCTCCTCGCTTGGTTTCTCTCAGATTGTGGCTGCCTGCTCCACAATAACTGCCTCCTCCACTGGGCTGTAGTCTTTCTGGGCTAGTCCCGGACCTTGCCACTTCTGTCAATGAACACTGACTCTCCCACTCCTCCAGAGCTAAGTCAGTCTGGGACTCCCATAGCATTTCCACAACTCCCACAGCCCTTCCAGCTTTCTTCTTCTCAAGGACAACCACAATTCTCAGCAAAACTGTCTCAAGGCCTCTAGGAGTAGAGGGCACTTTTGGGAAAGTGTGCATACTCCATCCTCCCATCCCTTGGAAGGGCTCCATAGAACCATAGCTACAATAACTAGGAAACAATGGACACCTATCCCAGTCCCACTAAACCCCATATTTTCCTTTAGTCTGTGCAAGTCCTGCCAAACACAGATTCATCTCCGTCTCCACCACCAAGCCTTGATGGGGGCAGTCAAGGCACACACAGCATTCCAGCTTGTGCATTCAACCTTAAGGGTTCCCCCTTTACCAACATCATCCACTTGTTCAGAGAAAAGATCGTTACCCTGAAAGGGAAGAAAAACAATTCCTAACATCATGCGTTTATTCAGGGGAAAGGTTGGCACCCTGAAAGTGGAGAAATTCAATTTATTTTAAGCAACCTGAAACATAGAAAACTTAGAAACAAGATATAAGGTTACATTACAGAGATTGATAAGTGTTCCAATAGGCAGGATTCCAACTTTTTAGTGATCATAGTGCACATCTTACCATTGCCAGTAGTGATAAACAGTGCAGAAAGTTACTAATATCATCCACAGGTTCAGGTGAAAGGTCAGCACCCTGAAAGTGGAGAAAATGAGTCATCAGACTAAAAGAACATCAACATTTGAGTTCACTTTCCCAGCCATAGGGTTCCTTAATAATGATAACCCACGGTCTCATCCAGGAAATCGAAAAAGTCTCAGGTGAAATGCTCTTCCAATGGGCAAGTCCCAAGACAGCTCTCTCTCTCTCTCTCTCTCTCTCTCTCTCTCTCTCTCTCTCTCTCTCTCTCTCTCTCTCTCTCTCTCTCTCTCTCAGTATATATATGTATGTATGTATGTATGTATGTATGTATGTATGTATGTATATGTATACACACACACACTTTCAACTAATAGGCTCAGAGCCAGAAAGTGTGCAAGCCTATATGACTCTGCGCAGAATGTGTTACAGCTGTGGACTAGGAAAGAGTTCAAAGCAGTGAGGCATATGGGATGAAACCTTCAGATATTTACAATTTAGCATGAGCCTGGGAAACTGAAATTGTTATGGTCATAGACCCTTGGAAAATGAACTCTAAATAGCAAAAATTCTCTTTACACTACAATACCTAAAAAGAAGCTGAAAATGAGTGGATTGCTCTGTTCAGAGGCATGCTGAAATCTTGAAACCAAGGTGGGAAATGATCTGAGAAGGTAAGTTTCTAAGCTGATTTCCTCTTATAGAATGAGTATTTCCTGGAGTCTTAGTAACTCATCTGGTGCCAAATGATGAGGTGAATTCCCTGGATTCCCTCCTTGAGTGGTGGAGGATCTGAGGGGACCACTCCAATGTTCCCTCCTCACTCTCTCCAGTAAGAGGTAGGGAGAGGTATCAGAGAACATGGTGCTGAGGAGCTGTTTCAGATTTGTTTTCATCTTTCAGGCTGATGAGTTTCTGAAGATGATAAAGTCCAGGAAAATATCCAGCTAGAAAATGATGAGAAGAATTCCCTGGGTTCCCTCCTTAAATAGTGAAAGGTCTGGGAGCACCACTGGTTGTAGACACAAAATTTGGTGGTTTTGTTGAGCTCTTTTACGGGAATGCCCTATGGAAAGGCAAGCACTGCTGGCAAGTAGCAATAGTTAAGGAGGAAAAGTGTATCAAGAAAAAGAAAACTCCTTCAATGATCGCCACGATTGTTGTTTTTCTCTGTTTTTGTTTATTTGTACATGTCTTTGTTTTTTTCTTGAGAATAAGGATCCCCTTTTGGTAAAGTCTTAAACTTTTTCTCCTGACTTGTATAGACCCTAGAAACCAAGGATAGAACAAGCAGCCTAGCCAGTGTCCTGAATCATCTTCAGTGCACTTGAGGAAGGAAGATCTGTTATCAGGTCAGGATGGCCATTAATCTATAATAAGACTAAACCCCAACAACTTGGATTAACTAGACCACAGTTGGAACACAGAATGGTAGATCTAGACAAATCACAAAGAGAGGACCATTGATTGAGAGTTGGGAATGTCACCTCATCTAGCTTTTCCTCTATCCACTTTACAGAGAGAGAAAAGGAGGGAGAAGTAGAGATGGCAAAGAGATAGATCATTTATTAAATGTTTAATATTTCTAGGCACTGTGTTATGATCAAACAAGATAATTCAGATAATACAATTCAGATAAACAAGATAATGACTGGCCTAAGATCATGTAAATGTCACAACTTACAAGGCCATGAAAATATAGAATTGGGATTCAAATCCAAGTTCAACTGATTCTAAATCCAACATTATTCCCACTGCACTATATATACTGCCTCCTTAATATGACCTCAAAGATTGTCTTGTCCAACCTGTTCACTTAGTGGATGAAACCAAGAGGGATCGCACAGTTTGTCCCAGGTGACTCAGGCAATGAATGGAAGAACCAAATTTTAATTGGGAGCTCCCACTTCCAAGATGATGGTCTCTCCACTTCACCATGTGCAGTGCTTATATTTGAAGCAAACAAGAAATTGGAAAGTGTTTTAATGTGTTTGAAGGAAAGAGGGCTGTGCTTTGTTCTTTCCTGTCATAAAACCCTGGATGGAAGATTTTGAATGCCTTGGCTCCCTTTGAGCAATTTATAACCTCTGTGTTTCTGTTTCCTCAGCTATAAAATTCAGAATTTAATCCAAGTCCTTTCTATCACACTGGCTGGATGTGAGGAAATGTGCTACATTGGTATACAAGGTATGATAGAAATTTGAGCTGCAATGAATGATTTTTTTTCATTGTTTTGTCCTCATGACTCATGATTTGTGTAAGACTATACATTTTTTATATATGTGATAACTAAACACTACAGCTTTCCTCCACTGTATCACCATAGTATGGAGGTGGCTTAGGGATCTCAAAGGCAATGCCAACAGAACATCATTTCTAGTAGTTCTGACCAAACTTGGCTATCTTTGAGTTTAGGAGAGGAGATGGACTGTGTGTCTCCCAGACCATCTCCCCTGCACTAACCACTCTCCTCTTCTTCCTATCTTGATACCTTGGTAACTCTGTGAACCCTCTAGTTGAATCCTCAGTTCAGCTCTATGCACGCCTCCTCTCTTGAATCTTTAGCCGCCTTACCATATCATCAATGACACCCACCTAAGATACAGCCTTGGATCACTCTCACCATTTTTCACCTTCATGTCTATCTATGCATATGCTGCTGAATGAAAGTGGAGGAAAAACATGCAACCATTCTGACTTGAGTTCATCACATATTTGTGATACATAAACACAGTTTGGTCCTCACTGCTGCTAGGCAACTCCCCTATGTCTCCTTTGTCAACTCTCCATACCAATCACTACAGCAATTCTTCCAAAACTTTTCATCCCTCTTGAAACCTCCCCTTCTTCACCTCCTTCCCCACTGTCTTAAGGGAAAACTCTGCTTCATATTTTATGGGAAAATCTGAAGCCATTCACCATAAACTTTGTCTTCTTTTCTCTTTCTCACTTCCTATCACCCAGGTGCCTTCTGCCCCTCACTCCTCCTTTACTAAGTGTTCTTACTCCTTACTAGGGCTAAGTCCTCTGCTTATTCAAGCTATCCCATTTCATTGCCATCTCCTCCAAAATACTGCCCCCTTTGAAATACTAACTTTTTCACTTATTTCCAATCTCTCCATTTCTACTGGCGCATTTCCTACAAATATTCCTGTATCTCTCTTATCCTGGGAAAAAGAAACCTCACTTGATCCATCCATCCCTGCTATCTTCCATATATTTCCTCTCCTTTGTGATTGAACTCCTCTCTTTTTACCATCTAGCTCCAGTCTTATTATTCTGCTGAAACTGTGATCTCCAAGGTTATTAATGACTTCTTAGTTGTCAAATCCAAAAACGTTTCTCACTTCTCATTTTCTTTTGCCTCTTTGCACCCTTTGACCCAGCTTATTATCCTCTACTCTTTGATATTGTCTTCTCTCTAGGTTTTCGGACACCCTCTCTCCTGATTTTCCTCCTACCTCTCTGACCACTCCTTCTGTGTTTCCTTTAATAGATCTTCATACACATCTAGCTCTCAAGCCATAGGCATTCATCAGGGTTCTGTCCTGAATTTTCTTCTCTCCTCCCTTTATACAACTTCACTGATGATCTCATGACTATCTTCATGCTGATAATTCTTAAATCATCAAACTGTTTTGAACTCTTGGTTGACATCCAGTCTCATAACTCCATCTTCCTTTCATATATCCCAAATTAGATATCTAGGAGACATCTTAAACTCAATATGCCCCCGACAGAACTCATTTATCTTTTCTCCAAAATCTTCCCCTCCTCCTACTTTCCCTATTATTAGGGAACCAACACCCTCCAAGCCCCTCAGGCTCATAATCTAGGAACAATTCTGGAATCCTCACTGCCTCTAACCACCACCCCCATATCCAACATGGTGCCAAGACTGGTCGATCTTATCTCTATAATGTCTCTTGTCAACTTGTCTTGCAGCATCTCTTGGATATGCTCCTTTCTGCCCTCAAACACTGTCCCCACCCTGGTGCAGGCCTTCATATCTCACACTTGCACTTTTACAATAGCCTGTGGGGGATGTACTTCAAGACCCTCTCTATGGCAGTATATTCTTCATTCAGTCACTAAAGTGATTTTCCTAAAATGTCGATCCAATCATGTCACCCCCTACCCAATTAACTCCAGGGGGTCCCTATTGCCTCCTTGGATGAAATACAAAATGCTTTCTTTGGCATTAAATCTTTTCATCATCTAGCCCCTTCCTCCCTTTCCAGACTTCTTGCACCTTACACCCTAACACATACTCTTCCATCCAGTGATAATGGCCTTCTGACTATTTCACAAACAAGTCACTCCATCTCTGAGCTCCAATGCTTCTCTTCAGTTGTCCTCCATGCCTGGAATGATCTCCCTCCTCCATTCAACTACAGATCTCCCTGGCTTCCTCCAAGTTCCAACTTAAATGCCACTTTCTACAGGAAATTTTCCCTAACCCTTCTAAATTCCAGTACTTTTTCTCTTTCAACTATTCTCTGTCCTGTAGAGAGCTTTTTTTTTGTATTTGTGTGTGTATGTTTTTCTCCCTCATTAGATCATAAGCTCCTTGAGGGAAAAGACTGTATTTTGCATATTTTGGTAAACCCAACAATTAGCACAGTGTCTGGCACTTAGTGGTGGTTAATAAATGTTTATTGAATGATTCAGTGTCTTTGTCTGGAGACCAATCCAGTCTTATCTCTTGAAGACCATCTAAGTTATAAGGGCATGGAAATCTGTGTCAACGGACAACAAAATCACAGATCCATGAAGAATTGAAGAATTTGTTACATATACTAGAAGGAAAGGTCTGAGGCTAGTTAGTTATCTCCACTTAGCTTCCTTATCTTTGAAATGACAATAGTAATCACTGCTGCAGGACTGCTGTGAGGCTACATTGAGATGATGGAAGGAAAGCACTTCACAAACCTTCAGTGACACGTAAATAGTATCTCCTATTAGCAAAGATGTTATTGGTATTATAACCCAGACCTAGGATTTACTAGGTGTCGGAAACTCACACAACCAATACCTCTCAGCAACTGTTCTATAATTGAGAGTCTTGGAGAATGGTCTACACTGTGAAGAAACACAACTGTTAGCATCACGCAGAGAGTATATGTCAGAAACAGGACTTAGACTCAGGTCCTCCTGACTCCACTAAGTCCTGCTGCCTCTGTATTATCTTGTTCAACATCTTCTTTTCTTTAATTGAAACACTATTTATCAGCTTCTTCCCCTACACAATGGGGATGATCAAAGCATCTCTCTCCTAGGGCTTTTGTGAGGATCACACAAGATCACAGAGGCAATGCTTTGCCATTTTTTAGAGTGTTCAATGAATGAAAGTTATGATCAGTGTTCTTATCATCAGCATCATGTTATTATTATTATTTATTAAACTTCTGTCCTATCATCTGGATAATGAGGGATAGTCTTCATATGGTTTGAACATAATAATGAAGTTTCTGATACAGTCATAGAATTTGGGTTCAAAGAGACCTCAGATGCCATCCGGTCTAAACACTTCATTTTGCAAATAAGGAAAATGAGACTTAAGGAATTTCAATGACTTGTTCAAAGTGGCGCTGGGGAGAAGGGAGATCTAACCCAGGGACTTGGATTCCCAGACCATGCTCTAACACATTTGTTCTCAAACTGACATTTTTTTCCATTTTCTTCAGGGGCTGCCCTGGCAGTCTGGGCACTTTTTCCCTGAAGAGTTGATGGATCCTTGATATTCTATACCTGATAGCAGAGGCTTTCTTGCCACATCCCTAGATCTCATGGCATCCCTGGAGCAAACAAGCAGGATGGAACACTCTGGGGATCCTCTAATCCAGTGAATGATCTCTAAAACCCAGATTCCTGCCAGAGGTGCCACATGAATCATCTGGGAAGAAGGAAATCAGTGGTTCTGTGGGGCAGAAATTAGAAGAAACTCTATGTTTGGAGGTTATTTTTAAAGAAGTTGCTGAATAGAAAGAGAATACAGAAGGATTCCTGACTCCAGTGTTCCCTAAGGGATTCATCCAGACATGCAAACTCACCAGTGGCAGCCTGGCACATACCCTCTTATGGACTATGTTTGTATCAGCTACCCACATTTCAGCTCTGATGATCTGGCCAGCCATGAATTTATCCATCTTAATGTGAAAAGTAACTGGGCACATGTCCTACTACTTTGCTGCTTGCATAAATCCCTGGTCATGTTCAGTGATGTGGAATCTCAGCTGCCCAGCTCAGATACACGGTTCTGATCCTTTTCTTCCCAGCTCATGTGAATTAAATTCGATTGCTTGGACTAGACATTCTAACCAACACCCTTTTCTAATGCCTGAGCTCCTGTACTAGGCCTTAGGGCTTTGTTTAATACTAAATACACTTTAGGCAGACATGATGAGTGAAGCTTGGCCCAGGAAGCACTATGCAATGGAGAGAGGGCTGAACCAGGAGTGAGAGAGATGGACGCCTGAATTCTGCCTCTTTGAACCTTATATACAACTTCATATGATTCCTCACATGCAAAATAGGGGGTTGGACCAGATGTCTTCTGTGGTCCCTTCCCACTTGTGGTCTATGCCCTCTCTGTGTTTCAGTTTCCTTATCTATAAAAGATGGTTCAGGATAGTATCCAGCCCATAGTTTTGTTATGAGGCTTAAATAAGGCCATGTAGGCAAAGCTCATTATAGAGCAGCATATAATCATGAACTATTATTATTATCCGATCTCACAGCACAGTGGAAAGCATGCTGGAGCCGAAGACAGTAGACCTGGATTCCAATTTGGGGTCTGCCCGTTACTCTCCATGTCATTTTAGAAGACAGGGGCTCAAATTTCACTTCTAATCATGACCTGTGTGACTTTGGGCCAGTCATTTACCATTCTTGGGCTTCAGGGTCCCCATCTATAAAATATGGGGTGGACTAGAGTTTCTTAAACCAGTGATTGTGAATTTGTTTGTTTTTTCACCTATGTAATCATTGATAACCATAAGTTGTCATTATTGACAGCCACATTTCAATTTAATTGGTTTATGTTTTATTTTATGCATTTAAAAATATCCTGAGAAGGAAATGATAGCCTTCATCAGATTGGCAAAAGGTGCAGAACACAAAAATGTTCACAGCTTTGGGCCTGATAGATTCAAAGCTTCCTTTCAACTTTAGATATATGATCTTAGAGTCTAAAGTTCCCTGAACTTTCTAGGTCTCAATCCCTGTTCTACAAAATGAGGAGATTGGACAGGGTGATCTTCAAAGTCTCTGCCAATAACAAATCCCTGATCCTTTTTCCAGTTCACCCTAAAGAAGAGACTTTTCGATGACTTGGAGTCCTCCCTGGTACTGACATTCATTTCAATCTCATAAGCCATTTAGGAAGTGCCTGCTCTGGGCCAGGCATTGTTCTAGGCACTGGAATCACGGAAGGACATATGCAATCATGACGGCCCTTAGGACCTGGTCTTCAGTTGAGAGGAGTTTACATTTAATGGATCTCATTTGAAAAGTTAACATTTCTAAAAGATGATCTCAGGTATTTCTGTTATGTATTCCTACGCTGTCCTTTCTGGAATGAGGTTGTCCATTTTCCATTTGAATTTTCTTTTTCCAATCCAATTATCTCTCTTTTCTGCTATAATTTCTGACACCCCTACACACAGACTCACACCAGCAAAGTAATATAAATGGTGTTTTTTATCATCTGTTAGAGTTAGCCCATTGTGGAATTGGGAAAAATGAATGCAAGAAGGCACATCGGGATACTCTTTGTTTTATTTCTTTTGTTTTATTGATTAAGTGCCTGGAAAGACATGCGCACTCTTTTCAGTCTTTGAAAGAAGACAAACACAGATTTCCAGGTTTCTTTGCCAATCTGACAGGCTTGTGAGGCTGGTGACCTGAGGAACGCTCTGATCTTAGCCAAGACATTTTTGCACCACTATTATTATTTATTAATTGAATCTTAATTCATTAGAGCTCTTGCCAGCCAACAAATAGAAATGTCTGTGGTATGTGAAAGGTGTTAGCTTAAAAGACAGAAGATGAAGGGGAAAGGAGGCAGCCAGTCAGACGATTGGCTTTATCTGGGACTGGAAATGGAAGTTTAATGGGCTATTTGCCAGGATATACATTCTTCAGATAATTCAAAGCAGTAATTCTATCTTACTTCCTACCTTTCCAGTCTTTTTAAATATTACTCTCCTCCACAAACTATGGAATCCAGTGATATTGATCATCTTATCTGTCCTCCTAACAACACTGCTTCTAAAGGAAGAGTTTCACTGATTCTCCACTGCCTAGAATTCTCTTCTTTCTAATCTTAATCGATATTTATCTACCATCTATCTATCTATCTATCTATGTATCTATTATGTCATCTATCTTTCTATCACCTATCATTTATCTATCATCTATGCATTTATCATCTATCTATCATCCATCTATCATCTATCTATACATCATCTACCTGTCTATCTATCATCTATCTATCTCTTATTTTTACCAAGTTGTTTGCATCTTGTCTCCCCCAATACACTGTGATCTCCTTCAAGACAGGGAAAGTTTAGGTTTTTCTTTTTCTTTTTTTTTTGGTCTTGCATTGTCTAGTACTTAGTTTCTGCTTGGTGACCATCTTCTATGGCTTGCAAAGGCTTGTACCCCAAACCCAGACTGTCCTCCTTTCTGATATCCATCTTTAGAATCCATAGCTTCTTCCAAGATCACTCATGTGCTGCCTCTCATAGGGAAGCCTTTCCTCATTTCTGATCCTCTTTGTCCCTGTCCAATTGTGAATTTACTTGTCTCTTTCCATGTGTTCTGCCCCCAATACAATCGAAGCTCTTTAGGTGGGGAGGGTTGTGGTGCCTTTGTATCTCCACAATGCTTTCCACACAGAAGCACAAAGTAGGAATTTCTGAATGCTTACCTTTTGTCACTTTACCTGAGGCACTGTGGGGATCAGTGACTGATAGTAGCCACTGCATCTTTTGGTTTTGCCTATTTTCAGACTATTTTTCGTTCGCTTCGTGGCTCTGTTTCTGACTATCTTGACTTCTGCCTCCTCAGATTCTGTTTCACCTTGCAACCTCTCTCCACACCTGGGGTCTTTTCCCTCTAGATCCAGAATGTGGAGACACAATGTCCATTTATCTCATTGATAAGCGCCTCCCATGATTTCAGTTTGGGTCAGGGGTCAGGGCTGGCCATCCTTCCCTTCCTTCCCAGTTGTGCTTCTGTTTCTCTGGATTTGTACAACAGGCCCCTTGTGGGCACCTTCTAGTCCTTATTCTGTCCTGCAGAACATTTTCTGTGTTATCTTTCTGTGACCCTCTTAAGGACAGAGACTATTGTTTTGTATGTAATTGAACCCCTAGCCCTTAGCACAGTAAGTGTTTAAAAAATCCCTCTTTCCCTGCCTTCACTGCATTGATTGCCTTCTCACCCTAAGTGAGTATCCACGTAAACCTTGCCCTAAAGGGGCCAAGGTCCCCCAGTGAATCCTGGGTCATTCCCAGTCATCCTGGGGAATATCAGGTCATTGGATTGAGATAACTCTGGAGGAGAAGTGAGGCTGGTGACCTTGTGTAGCCTTCCTTCACTCAAAACAAAGTCAAGTGCAAGTCATGTCATCATTTCTCTGATGGCTTGGTCTTCTTTGGCAACAAAGGATGAAAACAACAGCAACAGGTTCAGCTAATCACAGGTCGAGTCATTAGGACAATATCCTGTTATCAGCTCATAATATTCAATGTTCTTCTACAGTCTGGACTGAATAGGATGATCATTGGTTTTAGAAATGGGAGAGGTCTTCAAAATCATCTTCACTTAAGACAAGTTAGTCAGTCAGCATCTATTAAACACTATGTGCAAGTTGCTGTGCTAGGAAAAAAATTGGAGCTTTAGGGAAAGTAAGTCATTTCCCCCAAGATCACACAGTCAACAAGGAAGAGAGCTTGGTTTGAACTCAGGTCCTCTGGCCAAGATCAAATTCCTCTCCACCATGAATCAGTGTTTGACTCACTTTTGCCAGTTTCTAAGGTATATTTGGGAGGAAAATGTAAGGTTTATGCATGGAATTGGATGACCCTAAAAAGCGACATACAAAAGAACCAATGAATTCACTGTCAGAGCGGAGAACAAGGACATTCTGAACCTTTTGTTATTCCAGATGAAGTCTGGTTTGATTTTTTCAAGTTCTGCAAAAAGAATTTTTTGGTAGTTTGCTTGGTAAAATACTTCATAAGTAAAGTGATAGAGGTAGAATTATAGTTTTTACTACATTGGTTTGACCTACCCAGGAGAAATTACTATTTCTCCAATTGTTTGGCTGAGTCTTTATTTATGTGAAAAGCATTTTGTAATTATATTCAGATTTTCCCTGAGTGTTTTTGGCAGGGAGATTTCAAATGTCTTGTACTGTCTACAGTTGTTTTAAGTAGAATTTCTCTTCTAAGTGACTGCTGGGTTTTGTTAGTAATATATAGAAATCCTGATGATTTATGTGAACTTCTTTTACATCCTGCAACTTTGCTGAAGCTATTAATTGTTTTAACTAGGTTTTTATTTGATTCTCTAAGAGTCTTTAAGTAGAGCATCATCTCATCTGCAAGGGGTCATAGTTTTGCTTCTTTAATGTCTATTCTTCTTGCTTTGATTTCTTTTTCTTTTCTCATTGCTATAACTAATATTGCAGGTGAAATATTGAATAATTGTGATGATAATGAGCATCCTTGCTTCACCCCTGAGATTGTTGAGAAGGCTTTTAGTTTATCATCATTAGTATTAATTTAAGAAAGGCTCCATTCACTCCCATACTTTCTGTTTTTTCAAAAGGAATGGGTACTATGTCTTGTCAAAAGCTTTTTCTGCATCCATTTATATAATCATATGAGAATTTTATTGTATTTATTTTTCATATGATCAATTATGCTGATAGCTTTCCTAATTCTGCATGAGCCCTGCATTCCTGATACATATCCCATCAGGTCATAGTGTATATGAACTTTGTAATATATGGTTGTAATCCCCATGCTGGTTTTTTATTTTAAAATTTTTGTGTCAGTGTTCATTAGGGAAATCAGTCTCTACTTTCTTTCTTTCTTTTTGCTTTCCTGGATTTAGGTATCAAAACCCTATTTGTGACATAAAAAGAATTTGATAGAACTCTTTATCTTTTTTTCAAATACTTTATGTATTATTAAAGTCAATTGTTCTTTAAATGTTTAATAGAATTCATTCGTAAATCCATCTTGTCCTGGGGATTTTTTCTTAGGGAGCTCACTTATGGTTTGTTCAATTTCTTTTTCTAAGATGAGGATATTTAAGTGTTCTTCTTATGCTAACATAGGCAATTTATATTTTTGTAAATATTCATACCTTTCACTTAGATTGTTTGTTTTACTGGCATATATTTGGGCAAGGTAACTCCCTAATAAATATTTCAATTTTGTCTTCACTTATGGTGCATTTGCCCTTTCGATTTTTCATACTGATAATTAGATTTTTTCATTATTTTTAAATCAAATTAGTCAATGGTTTATCTATTTCAATTTTTTTCATAGAACCAATTTCTGGTCTTATTTATTAGTTCAATGGACTTTTTTTTTACTTTCAATTTTATTTTTCTCTCCTTTGATTTTCAGTATTTCCAATTTTATGTTTAATTAGTAATTTTTAATGAGTTACTTTCCTAGTTTTTTTAATTCCATGTCCTTTGATTGATCTTCTCTTTCTCTTTTTTATTGATGTATTCATTTCAGAATATAATTTTCCTTAAGTGTTAATTTGGCTGTATCCCATAAATTTTAGTAAGCTATTTCAAAGTTGTCATTCTCTTTCATGAAATTACTGATTATTTCTATGATTTCTTCTTTGACCTGCTCATTCTGTATGATTAGATTATCTAGTTTCCAATTAATGTTAATTCTATCATTCCAAAGTCATTTTAATGTAATTTTATTGCGTTATGATGATACAAAAAAGTGCATTTAATATTCTTGCTTTTCTGCATTTGTCTGAGACTTTTATGCCCTAATACATAGTCACTTTTCATGAAAGTGCCAGCTGAGAAAAAAGAATAATATACTCCTTTCTATTCCCATTCATTTTTTTGAAGATGTCTATCATATCTCACTTTTCTAATATTCTATTCATATCCTTAACTTATTTTATGGTTAGGTTTATCTACTTCTCAGAGGGGAAAGTTGAGGTTTCCCACTAGTGTAGTTTTATGACTTCTTCCTGTAACTCATTTAACTTTTCCTTAAGAATTTGGGTGCCATACCATTTGTTGCACACGTGCTTAGTATGATATTCCTTTATTGTTTATGGTCCCTGTTAGCAAAATGTAGTTTCCCTGTTTATTTCTTTTAACTGGATCTGTTTTTTGGCTTTTGCTTTGTCTGAAATCAGGATTGCTATCCCTGTCTTTTTTTTAACTTCAACTGAAACATAACAGATTCTGTGCCAGTCCCTTATTTTAACCCTGTGTGCCTCTCTCTTTTCAGTTGTGTTTCTTGTAAACAACATATTATTGGATTTTTGTTTCTAATCCATTTTACTATCCACTTCTGTTTTGTGAAGGAATTCATCCCATACACATTCACATTTATAATTACTAAATGTGCATTTCCATCCATCCTATCTTCTCTTAATACATCTCTTTTTTTTACCCTTTTCTTCCTCAAAAGTATGTTTTGCTTCTGACTACTGCCTCCTTTAATATCATCTCTCTTTAATCATCCCCTTTAATTTTGTCTCCATCTTACTTCTCTGTTGGTTTTATACACACACACACACACACACATATACACACATATATTGGGTATAGATTTCTATACCCAAGTGAGTGCATGTATGTATGTATGTGTGTGTGTGTGTGTGTGTGTATTCTTTCTTGGAACCAATTCATATGAGAGTGGGATTCAAGTGTTTTCCATCTCCCCGTTTTTCTCCTCCACTGTAAAAGCTCTTCCTTGCACACCTCTTTTGTGTGAAATAATTTTCCCCATTCTTCCTCTCCCTTCACCCTTCTCGCAGTATATCCCTCTTTCTCACTCATCCTTTTTTTCAAACATCTCCACATAATTGACTCACTCATGCACCCTCTATGTAAAGTCCTTCTAACTCCCCTAATACTGATGAAGTTTTTAGGAGTTACAAGCATCATCTTCCCATATATCAATGTAAACATTTTAATTGTATTGAGTCTTAATGAATTTTCTTTCAGGTTTACTTTTTATGGTTCTCTTGAACCTTGTATTTGAAATTCAGAGATTTTCCCCCTTCTTCTACATTCCTGATTTTAAAAAACTCAGTCTTTTGAAGGACATCATTGATAATGATATTGAATTAACTCTCCTCATCTTGGTCAGACCCCACCCAACCTTACAAGGAATTTAATCTAAGGTAAGGAAGTCCACTGTGTTCTTTTCAAGCTTAGGTAGAAGCAGATCCTTTTGTCTAGATAACCCAAGGTTGGTAGTGGTCGGCTATAAAGATATTTACTCTATTCAAGGGCGACATGATGATGAATGACATTAAGCCCTCCAATGGAAGAGTATATAAATGGTGAGCCTGATGCCATGATTGTCTGGTCTAAGAGAGATGGCCAAAGGATCATCCTTTTGTTAGTAACCTGCTACCTTATTAATCAAATGATTAAATTACCCAGAAATGATGTCTTTTGAATCTTTTTAATCATCACACATTTAAGTTGGGCTCTATTCCAAAGTTAGGAATGAGGGGCATAGGAGCACTCAAGGGCTCGCAAGCTTCAAGCTTTTTTTGCTCTGTTATTTTCAAAGCTAGTTCTGAGGGTCAGAAGCTCCAAACGTATGTGATCTGGGAAGAGCTGAGATCACAGCTGCCTTCAAGCAGTGCTGCTCCTCATGGCTCCTGCTACTTGATACCACTTCTCAGGGTCCCTGTTTTACTCTGGAACTGGAACTAAGTAGTGAGTACAGGTGATGGAGTTACCAAGCAGAACTCTGTCCTACTTCCAGTGCTAGCACGTGAATCCCCTGTGGTCTCCTTCTGGCCAAATGTCCAATCTCCTTACCGTGGCTGACTTGAGAGTTATGAAAATTGTTACTGCTCCTGCATTTGCTTTCAGGGTCCACTGCTGATGTTATTTCCACATGGGCTCTGGATCAACTCCACCCCACTATCACAGTTCTCTCCTTCCAACCCCCTTAATTGTCTTCGGCTGGAAAAATTTCTCACCCTTACCTTCTATTGGCTTTGCTTCTTCAGAATTTGATTTGTGGTGTGATTTAAAGTTGTTTGAAAGGAAATTTTGGGAAAGCTTGGTCAATTCCTCTACTCTCCCCTCTTAATTCTGACTCTAAAGTGAACAAAAGAGATTTGCAAAGAACTTTGCAAACTTTAAAGCACTACCAAATTGTGGACATTATATTCATGAGTATGAAATTGCAGCAATAGGGCAACATGTCTTGCTAGGTAGGGGTTAAATCTGTATGACCAGAAAGAATATGTTTCACTGTATCTACCCTTCCTTTGCATAATCTCCACTGATCACTACATCTAGACTTCTTAAGGGAATTTTTTTCTGTAGTTCATGATGGGGAGGGCCTAGTTTCATAAAGAGAACAATATTTTGCAAACCTTAAAATGTGATAACAATGAGCAATTGTGTGTGTGTGTGTGTGTCCTTCGTTGCTGAAGAAGACCATGAAATAATGACAGGACTTGCACTTGACTTCGTTTTTGAATGAAGGAGGGCTGTTCCGGTTATCAGTCTCACTTCTACTCCAGAACCATCTGAATCCAGTGACCACATATTCATCAGGATGACTGGGGATGACCCAGGATGAGACAATTGGGGTTAAGTGACTTACCCAGGGTCACACAGCTAGTGAGTGTCAAGTGTCTGAGGTGAGATTTGAACTCAGGTCTTCCTGACTCCTGCACTGGTGCTTTATCCACCACACCACCTAGCTGCCCTCATGAGCAATTACTGTTATTTTATTATTAGCGTAGATACCTCCTCTCATTTCTCTTTTACCTCTACGTTGTGTTACCAAGTACACCTCCATGAATAACTCCCACCTCAGGACATTTGCCTTATACTGCATCCCTGGATAACAGGAAACACCTGGACTAGTTGCAAAGCCCTTTGGTTCTGTCCCCACCTAATAAATAGTGCTAACTGAGTTTCATTCCAGCTTTTCTCTTATTTTTTCTTGTTTCTCCAGTTACTAAATTTGGTAAATTAGAGAAATAACAGTTTATACATAGATTTCTACAAAGTCTTTCATGAAGTCTTTTATGGACAAGGTCCTTGTGGACAAAAGGGAGAGGTGGGTGTGAGATTCAGAACTAGTCAGACGTCATTGTTGATGAAGGATCAGTGTTGGCCTGGATAGGTATGTCAAATAACCTGCTCCAGGTCTCTGCCCTTGGGCCTATACAGCTAGACATTTTTATCAATGATTTGAATGGATTCAGAGATGGAAAGTTGTTCAGATCTTTAGATGACTTGAACTTAGGAGTGCTAGCTCATATATTCTGTAAGATGACTCAAAGATATCTGCATCAATATAAGAATATCTCTGCAAGAATGTTGGAAAGAGTAAAAAGGAAAAACTTTAAGGTCCATAGACTATCCTGTGCCTATATCCAAATAATTACACTACAGAAGGAAAGGATGAGGGAGATTGAGGGTACGTAATAAGTCATGTGAAAAAGATCTGGAAGCTTCTATTGAAATAGCACTGATCAAAATCAAGGGTGTAGACAGGGACCACCTCTAACAATGTGTACAGCATCATGCCCAAGTATTCCTCACTAGTCTCATTACCAGTATAGTCACCAGAGTGAGGCAACAGTTTAAAAAAATCATGATTTGGAGAGGTCTGAACCTAGTGTCTCATCACTGTATGTCAGGAAGATTCCTTCCACAGATGCTTTCTGCAACTCTTCTAAAAGTTAACAGTCTTAGAGAGTTGTAAAAGACACTGAGAAATTAACAGACTTTCCTATGATGACACAGCTATGATGTGTCAGAGGCAGAACTTGAAGTCAGGCCTTTCTTTCCCATCCCAGAACATGAGAAGGAGGAGGAGAAGGAGAAGAAGAAGAAGAAGAAGAAGAAGAAGAAGAAGAAGAAGAAGAAGAAGGAGGAGGAGGAGGAGGAGGAGGAGGAGGAGGAGGAGAAGGAGAAGAAGAAGAAGGAGAAGAAGAAGAAGGAGGAGGAGGAGGAGGAGGAGAAGGAGAAGGAGAAGGAGAAGGAGAAGAGGAAGGAGAAGAAGAAGAAGAAGAAGAAGAAGAAGAAGAAGAAGAAGAAAAGAAGAAGAAGAAGAAAAGAAGAAGAAGGAGAAGAAGAAGGAGGAGGAGGAGAAGGAGAAGGAGAAGGAGGAGAAGAAGGAGGAGGAGGAGGAGGAGAAGAAGAAGAAGAAGAAGAAGAAGAAGAAGAAGAAGAAGAAGAAGAAAATTTTACAGATATTTTTATTATATCAAATTCATTTCTGGAAAACAAAAAGTTCTCCCTTCACTCCATTAACACTTCCTTGCAATGAAATAATATAATTATGTGCAAACAACTAGCTGCAGTTATCTCATTTCACAGTATGTACAACATTCATCCCTGATAGTCTGCCAGCCACCACACAGAGGAAAGGGATATGTTTCATTGTCTTGATCCTGGGACCATGGTTACTTTTTCAGCTATTCAAAGTTCCATATCCTTTGAGTGGTGCTTTCTTTTTCAGTATTTCTTTTTTTGTTTCTTTTTTTGTTACATTTTGCCAGGCCTAGAGGCCTGAGGGCTACCCGAGTCTTCTTACCTCACCTCCCGAGGTCTTCTGTTGGCCAAACCGGATGCTCGTGTGAGAGAAAGGACGTTCCAGAGTCGAACAAGGGTTGAGCTTTATTTCAGGGTCTAGTTACAAGTGCAGGGGAATTCTTCCTTAGGAGGGAAAGAGAATCTCCCAAGGAGGCAAAGATCTTACAATAAGAGATTGGAAGTAGAAGTACAAGCGGGAAGAGAGGGGGAGGGGAGAGAGGAGAGAGGAAAAGCAGAGCCTTGTTGTCCTGTCCGCTCCGCGCCCCTCCACCCAAGAGAACTTTCAGGCTTTCCTGATCCTACTTAAGCTCTGCAGTGGCATAGTTTGCATCTGAATACCGTGCCTGTTAGGTAACTAGGTGTGCTCCAATCCGGGACAATCTCGAGGGCGGGGAGAGCTCTCTCCCATCACGTTTCTCACAGGAAGAGGCGGAAATACACGAGATAGCTAGGTTCACCTCGATTCCCAGTCGTTTCCTGGGGGGTCTCGTGAGAACTCTAAGATTTAGAAGTTCCCACCTTTACCGGCCCGAGACTGTCCACCTGGAATTGAGCTTCCATCCCCAACAACATTTAAGTTCCAAACTCCCTCCCTCCCTCCCTTCCTACCCCACAGTAGGGAAGGCCACCATTTGATGCAAATTTATATAAAACCATATTATACAGACTTCTATTTATCGGTTCTTTTTCTGGAGGTGGATGGCATCTTTATCCATAGGTTTGCTATAGTTGATTTGAGTATTGTACTCAGAATAACTTGGTTGTTCACAATTATTCTTTGAACAATATTGCTCTTACTTGGTTCTGCTCATTTCACTTTTCATTATTTCATGTGAGTCATTTCATGTTTTTCTAAAATAAACCAACTCATCAGTTCTTACAGTACAGTAGTATTCCATCACAATCAAATGCCACAACTTGTTTAGCCATTCCCTAATTGATGGGCATTCCCTCAGTTTCTAGTCCTTTGCCATCACAAAGAAAGCTACTATAAATATTTTGGAACATATAAGTTTTTTTTTTTCCTTAATCACCTTGGGAAACAGACCTAATAGTATTATTGTTGGATCAAAGGGTATTCATACTTTCATAGCCCTTTGGACATAATTCTGAATTGTTCTCCAAAAAGGTTGGATCAGTTCATAGTGCTGCCAAAAGTGAATTAAAATCCTAATGTTTCCTTATCCCCTTCAACATTTGTCATTTTCCCCTTTAATCATTGTAGCCAATCTGATAGTGTGAGAAAATATTTCAAAGTTGTTTTAATTCGCATTTTTCTAATTAACAATGAGTTACACTATTTTCATATGACTATATATAGTTTTGGTTTCTTCATAGAAAAAGTACCTGCTCATATCCTTTGACTATTTTTCAATTGCAGAATGACTCATACTCTTGAAATATGAGACTTTTATCTGAAAACTGTCTATAATTTCTTATCAATTTTCTGCTTTTCTTTTAATCTTGGATAAATTGTTTATTTGTACAAAATCTTTTTAATTTTAAAATTGCTTATTTTACATCCCTCAATGCTCTTTCTCTCTTTTCACTCATAATTTTTTCTCCTATTCATAGATCTGATAAGTACTGTGTTTCATCTTCTAAGTCCCCTGTAATATCTCCCATTATATCCGCGATGTATCCATTTTGATAATATCTTGGTAAATGGTGTAAGATATTGATTTATGCCCAATTTCTGCCAGACTGCTTTCCAATTTTCTCCATAATTTTTGCCAAATGTTTCACACTTATCCAAAAAGCTTAAGCCATTACAATTGTCAAACACAAGTTTAAACAATCATTTACTACTGTGTATTGTATGTCTACTCTGTTTTCCACCTTTCTATTTCTTAGCCAATACCAGATAGTTTTGATAATTACTGACTTATAATAAGACCTGGTCTTGTTAAACTTCCTTCCTTTACATTATTCTTTAATTCCTTTGATATTCTTCCAAATGAATTTTATTATTTTTAACTCAATATAATATTTTGGTAGTTTAATTGGGATGGCATTGAATAAGTAGATTAGTTTAGGTAGATTTCTCATTTTAATTTTATTGATTCTGTTCTTTCATGAATAATTAACCTTTCCCCAATTATTTAAATCTGGCTTTATTTGTAGAAAAAGTTTTATAATTATGTTCATGAAGTTGGAGTGGTATTTCTATTTACATTGTTGAAGTATTTTATATGCATTTTTGGTCACACTGCATAAATTTATATACACTTTTCATGTTTCTCTGAATTCCTCATGCTGACCACTTCTTATTGAATGATAACATAATCTTTTATTTTAGACCTGTTGATTTCAATTACATAAGGAACTCTTGATGAGGAAACCATTTTATCAATATAGATCAGCACATGCTATACAGTAACAGTCTTGGAAATTTGCCTGGGACACCGAGACTAAGTGACTTGCCTGAGGTCACACAGTCAGGATACATCAAACTTGGGATTTGAACCTAGGTCCACCTGACTCTGAAGTTAGGTCTCCATCCTCTATGCCATGCTGCTAATAAACAGGCTTTTTCATTCATTTCCATTCTGATTGGAGCCCACTTTGTTTTCAATTCTTTGCTACAAAAAGAAGTTCTGAATATTTTAGCATATACTGGACATTTGATTATCTGACTAGTTGAAGTATATGCCCCATTACGGACTTGTTGAATAAAAGGGAATGCAATGCAGTTGCTTTTATGCATGCTTACAAATTCCTTCTGGGAATGATTAGACCAAGTCATACAGCATATTAGTGTGTCTGTCTTCCTCTCATAATTCCAACCCTAAATGTTCTCATGTTTTGCCATTGTGTATAACAATTAAAAATTGCCTTTCTTTTGCCATTCACTCTGTCATTTCTTCAAATCTTTTTCTGAAATTAGCCTAGATTTTTTTTAACAAGCTATATGCTATGCCATTTGATGAAATATGTGGGTATGTGTATATGTATATGTATATGTGTGTGTGTGTGTGTGCGTGTATGGTGTGTAGGGTGTATTCAGGGAGGACCACTACCTTTGGTATCATGGCTAATGAGCCCTTCTGGGGCTCTTTCCACCTTTGATGTCCACCTATTCCATCTAACTCTCACTTGTGGCTCCAAGAAGCTGAAGTATGCAGAGCTATCACACCTCAGTAAACCATTTCAGCAGAAGCATCAAACCAGGTTGAGGGTAACCAAGGGTTCCCAAACTTATTGGTGAGTTAGGGGTGTGTCTTCCCCAAGCATGTGAAGACTTCCTCTGGCGGAATGGGAGGATGAGAACAATTTGTTCCAATGACCATGAAGGCAGATGAAGCAGGCAATGTGGAGTGCTTAGAGCTTGGTTTGACACTGAAGATGCCAAGGTCATCCACTAATTCTGAGCAATCACCTGCTGTCTTCATTCTGTCCTGCCACTGGACTATGATGACTCTGGAGGAGAGAGTGAGGCTGACAACTTAGTGCAACTCTGCCTCACTTAAATCCAATTTACGCACGAATCAAAAGACATCGCCCATACCATTTCACCATATTTTGCCTCATACCATATTATGCCTCAAAGTCCTGTGGCAACAGCCAAGTGACGAAGCAGCAGATGCAGATACACTGGGAGCTGTAGTCACAACCCTGCACACAGGCAGCCCAGGTCATAGGGTCATTTCTCACTGGAAGCAGCAGTGGGACTTAGCACTGGATGTCAGAGTAACCTTTTAAGGATCGCACTGCTCACCTCCTGATGTGAGGAAGGGAGCTAGAAAAGGTGCCCTAAATATTCTCTGCTCGCCCAACCCTGGCCTGATTACCACAGCAGGCAGTGAATCCCACTATGTTGTGGATACACACAGAAAATGTACAAAATGTACAAAAACATCTGCAAAGATGATTCCACTCACCATCGGCACATGGAACGTGCACACACTAACAGATAACACAAAATCCAATAGACCTGAAAGAAGAACTGACCTTGTTGCAAGAGAATTCAGTAGGTATTGCATCTAAATTGCAGCCCTGAGTGAAACAAGGTTGGCATATGAGGGCCAGCTTACTAAAGTTGGAGCCGGATACAGCTTTTTCTGCAGTGGGAGCAGAGAAGGGGAGCGCAGTGAAGCTGGTTTGGGTTTTGCAATCAAAACTAATCTAATCAGTAAGCTAGGATGCCTTCCAAGAGGAGTGAATGACACGCTCATGACAACGCAATTGCCACTCACAGGAAAACGCCATGACATCATCAGCAGTGCCTATACTCCCACCTTGACAAACCCTGATGAAGTCAAAGAAAAATTTTATGAAGACCTAGAGACCCTTTTTGTCAATGAGCCAAAAGAGGACAAGTTTATAATTTTGGGCGACTTTAATGCTAGAGTAGGCTCAGACTACCAGACTTGGCAGGGAGTCCTAGGGAAGAATGGTATTGGAAACAGCAACAACAATGGTCATTTACTGCTGAAGACTTGTGTATCACATGACCTTCTCACCACCAGCACTGTTTTCCACTTACCTAAAAGCAATAAAACTTCATGGATGCACCCTCGCAGCAAACATTGGCATCTAATAGACTATGTGATTGTAAGGAGAAGAGACAGACAAGATGTGAGAGGGACAAAGACAATGTGTGGTGCAGAGTGCTGGACTGATCCTTTCCAAGTTAAATATTTGCATTCAGCAAAAGCACCACCACCAAGGCAAAGTGACTACCAGAAGAATTAATGCCAACAAATTAGAGCTTTTCTCTGAGAGTGAACAGTTTGTTGATAACTTGGGGGGAAAGTTGAGCCAATACACAGTTGGCAACAGAGGAGCAGAAAAGGAATGGGCAGCTTTCAGAGATTTGGTGTATACCACTGTACTTGCTCATCTGGGTTAGAATACTCACAAACACCAGCACTGGTTTGATGAAAATGATGGGGAAATTCAGAATGCTAAATGAAAAATGAGAATTCCACAGGATTTACCAGCAGGATAATTCATCCACCTCTAAGAAGTCAGCATTTAATTCCATCAAAAGCAAAGTACAAGCAAAGTTTAGAGAGTTGTAGGATTCCTGGATCAGTAAGAAGGCAGATGAAATTCAGTTTTATACTGATAGTAACAATCCAAAGCTCTTTTATGATTCCCTAAAAGGTATTTATGGACCAAAAATCTATGGTGCATCACACCTACTCAGTGCTAATGGAGCCACATTGATTAGTGATAAGGATGTGATCCTAAAGGGATGGCCTGCACACTTCCATGGTGCTTTCAACAGACCATTATCAATCAAGGCTGAGGCCATTGACCTTTTACCTCAGGTTGACGTCAATCCCTCCTGAGCTGAACTTACAGCTGCTGAAAAGGTTTTGAGGGCCATTAGGCTCCTTTCATATGACAAAGCATCTGCTGCTGATTCTATTCCAGCTGAGATTTGAAAGTTAGGGAGACCATTGCTCATACAAAAGCTGACTGAAATTTTCCAGGTTATATGGCAAGAGGAGTTTGTCCCCTTCTAATGTTCTTCTTTTTCATTGTATATAACAACTCTAATAATCGTGTAGTTTCCTTATTTATCCCTCTTGAATTGGTTGATTTTATGGTTTCTTTATCTGAAATCATAATTGCAATTCTTGTCTTTACAGAACTGCTGGAAGCATGATCCATATGTCTGTTTTAAATGCATTTCTTACTTGAAACCAAATGGCTACCCTTGGGGCTTTGATATATTGCACTACTCTCTTTTATTTGGTAATTGAATCCATTCACATTGAAAGTTGTAGCTGATGTTTTATTTTACTAAATACATGTATATGCCTACATTATACAAATAGGCTCATGTATATATGAATATAAGATAGAAAATGGACCTCTGACTTTATAGGTTTGGAGAACTCCTAGGTAAGGAAACTCCTTTTATCAAAGCAGATCAACATCTTTTCTACAACTGTTAGTCTTAGGCAGTCACCTAGAATGATAGTGTCAAACTCAAATGGAAAGAGGGGCTACTAATCTGTACAGAAGGGTCCCTGGAGGCCATATATTGACTTAGAAAATCACATATCCAAGTTATTTGTACTCTACAATCATATCTCAGAGATATTACTGGTTCAGTTCCAGGCTACCACAATAAATCAAAATAAAGCAAGTTACAAGACTTTTCTGTGGTTCTTAATGTATATAAAAGTTACATTCATACTGTACTGTAGTCTACTAAGTATGTGATAGTATTTTTTCTTTAAAAAGTGATGTACATACTTTAATTTAAAGATGTTTTTAGCAAACATGCTAAAAAATTGCTCACCATCATCTGGAGCTTCAGTGAACTGTAATCTTTTTGCTGGAGGAGAGTGGTGCCTCAATGTTGATGACTGCAGACTGACCAGGATGCTGGTTTGGCTATGGCAATTTCTTAAAATGAGACAACCGTGAAATTTTCCACCATCAATTGACTCTTCCTTTCATTTGAGCACTTAGAGACCACTGTAGGGTTAGTCTACATTGTAAGGTTGACCTAATTTCAATATTGTTGTATTTCAGGGAAGACAGGCACCCTAGGAGAAAGGGGAGAACACCCTACTGATAGAGCACTCAGAACACATACATTTATCAATTAAATTTGCTGTCTTATATGGACATGATTCTTGGCATCCCCAAAAAATCACAGTAGTCACATCAAAGATCATAGATCATCATAACAAATATAATATCAATGAAATTGCTTTAAATATTGTGAGACTTACCAAACTGTGAAAGAGAACACAACGTGAGCCCATGCTGTTGAGAAAATGGTGCTGGCAGACTCACTTGATTCAGGGTTACCACAAACTTACAATCTGTTTCTTAATGTGTTACGTATTAAGTGCAAGACAATGAGTTATGCTTTCATTATCTTTTATTTCTTTTGCAAAATTCTCCCAAATACATTTTAATCTAGTTAGGGCTGCATTCACTTCTCAGGAATCACATGTTTGGCTCCTCTGACCATAAGCACAAGAAGGTAAAGTGACTTTCCCAGGGTAATAAATCCAGTGTGAGTTAGAGACAGAATTTGAATCTGTGTCCTTCTGCCTTGGAAGCCATCCACTCCACCAGAACGGGTATATTTGACTATGTGCAAGCAGAGATATAAATGATATAGAGACGGATCAACAAGCATTTATGATATGCATACTATATGTCTGGTGCTAGGCACTGACGATAAGCATATGAAGAGTAAAACAATTACTAGTTGAGATAAACACATTCTCATTGGGGAGACAAGAACATAAAAATTTAAATTATATATATGCACATGTATATTAAATACTTATATTTAATATATTTAAATATATACACACATATATCTTTAAATATATGGTATTGGAGCCTAGATGGTGGAATAGAAGGATGGACCTGTAGAAACTCTCCCCTCGCAGCCCAGAGAATCCCTGTTAAAAATGGCTCTAAACAAATTCTAGAGCAGCAAAAGCCTCAGGACGACAGAGTGAAAGAGATTTCCAGCCAAAGATAGCCTGGAAGGCAAACAGGAAAGGTTTATCACACCAGGCTCAGAGAAGAGTGCAGGTCAGTCTTTGCCACATGGGAGGGGGGAGCAGGTTTCAGGGCACAAAATCAGGGGCAGCAACTGTGGTTCCCAGGTTACTCAACCCACAAACACCATGGGGCCTGGTCAGTTTGGATATCAGCACAGGACATGGAGAGATGGGGAAGGGGGTAATGAGTGGACTTAAAAAGACCAATTTTGCTGGATCTCAAAGTGTGGAAGTAGGTGTAATGTCCAGTGAGGCTTGAAAGCTGTGTGCGTCTTTAAAGGCTAAACAGAAGACAATGTTTTATCCTAGAGGCAATTAGACATCAGTGGAGGTGGTTGAGTAGTGCAGTCACAAGGTCACATCTAGAGTTTAAGAAAACTAAGTTGGTAGTAGCATAAAGAATGGGCTGGAGTTGGGAACCATAAGACAAGGAGACCAAACAGGAGTCATTTGCAGTAGTCTAGGTAAGAGATGATAGCTAAACTAGTGAATGTGGAATGTACATGAGAAAGATGCTGTAAAGGTCAAAATAGCAAGAGTTGGCAGCTGGTGGATCACAAAGCTGAGACACTAGTTTTGTGGGCATTTGGTGTGTGCCCAGATCACCTAAGGTGGAGACACACACAGGAAGTACCAGCCACCTGCTTCAGGGAGAAGACATTTTGTTTTCACGTGAGTGGGAGGAATATCTTTCTGTTGGCGGCATACTCAGATTTGGCTGCATCTTTACGCAAGCAGACTGGGATACTTACATGCTCCTTCTCTTTCTCTTGGCTCCCAGGAGTGAAGGTCTCATTCATCCACAGTATGGGAACTCTGCACTAAGGTGGGTAAGGAAGGGGATCTTCCCCTCCCCTTCAGGCTTTTGTCTTTGAGAAAGAGATTTGGAGTTGGGGCATCTTTCACTAGTCTTGTTCAGTTGAAGGGACAGAGAGTGGAGTCCTGGATCTGTTAGTTCAAGCTATGGCAACTTTGAAGGCCGGGATTCCAGACTAGATGGTGCCACCACCTGAGTAAGAAAGTCTTGAGGGGTTAGGGAGCCAGGATTCAGGCTTTGAAGGGGCAGGTTTTGGACGCTGAATTTGGTGAAGCTAATTCTATAGGGACTAGACTTTTCAGTCAGCCAATAAATCTTATTAATCACCTACTATATGCCAAGCACTGTGTTGATTTTGAGCACATGAAGAAAGATAAAAGACAGTCTCTACCTTTGAGAAGCTCAGAATGGTGGGGATAATTGTAAATTGAATAACCACCCTCTCTCCAGACTAAAATGATGAGGGATTATGCCCTCAGGAATGGGGGCAGACGTTTGTATGTCTGTTCTTCTTAAATCCTTACTGTAAATATAGTTTGTAAAAGCCAAGCTGACTGCTAAGTGATTAAATGGTACTGGGGCAATGCTTGGGCCCCTAAAATTGAGGGAAGCTCATTGGTGTAAAATGGTGACTTTCTTTGTCAGGCTCTTATGAGTTTTAGTCTCTGCTCACCTAACACTGATGCTGTAACTCAAAGTTGGTGGATTCTTGAAAAGTTCCAGATGATTGATGTCTGAAAATGTGGACTCATAGGCAACAAAGAAACAAGATTGGCATGAGCTTTGGTATGAAATAATGAAAAGCGCCAATGATTTTCATGATACATTTTTTCTCTTCTTTCAGATACATTGAGCATTGCCTTCTCTTGCTCCTCAGTTGCAGGTGTCGGTGCCATTATTATGCCTTTCCCCCCTCCCCTGCTTACTGCCACCCCACTGGGCGAACACCAGGCAGACTCTCATGTTCATTTCAGTTCAAGGTAGGCCACTGAACACACATCAAGAACAATCTTCCCTCCATTTCTCATCTTAAAAATGACAGTAACTAAGGCCAGAAAATTCACACAGGTGAACCAGTGGGTACTTAACTGAAGCCGCTTTGTGTTTGAATGAATTATTTCTTCCCGAAATGCTTTAGCTCAGAATCAAATGACTAACAACCTTGCAGAATTATTAATGTGTTAGGTGAAGTAGGGGGATCCATAAGAAGGCTCCTGCCTAGCCTCTGGGATCTCAAATTCTTGGCCCTAACAGTTGGAAACGGCACCTCCCATCACTAGCTGGTTGGGAGTACAAGCATATCTCTGGTCAGTTCCAGGGCCCAATATGAATGGAGAGAGAGACTGTGTTTCCTCTGTGCTTAACTAAGAGGTGTGCTGTCCTGTTATCCCACACTGCTCACACTAACATTGCAGCTAGCTGCCAACTTCATACTCTGGCATTCCTTTAAGATTGGAACACTAGTTTTCAATTCAATTCAGCAAACGCGCATTACGCATCTACTATATACCAGGCACTGTGCAGGTGCTCTGAACACAACTGAATCAAATAAGCAATCAACAAGTAGCTGGTAAATGCCTGCAGCCTACAAGGCACTGAGAACAAATAAAAGTGAGTCCCTGCCCTGAAGAAGCTTACACAGTCCAGGCAGTTTACATATGCAGTTAGATGCAACCATGGCCCAGGGAGGAAAAAGCAACCACCTTGTAACAGTCCCTGTGCTCCAGGAGCTGAAATTCTAAAATCTAGCCACCTAGCTCTAGGACTCTGGGCAAGTCACGGTTTCCTCATCTGCAAAATGGGGGTGACAATAGGAGCTGTCTCACAGCATTGTGAGAACCAAATGAAATAGTGGGTAAAGCACTTTGCAAACTTTAAAGTGATATGTAAATGTTATCATTATTATTTTTTAATTTATTGAGCATTTTGTTTTTCCCCAATTTTTAGCATTTGTTTTTAAAACTTTAAGAACTTCCAAATTCCCTCCCTTCTTTCCTCCTCATCTCCCTCATTGAGAAGGCAAACAATTCAATATAGGTTATACACATGTAGTTATGCAAAATATATTTCCATATTAGTCATGTGAAAGCAACATAGACCCAAAAACTTCAAGAAAAATAAAGTAAAAAGCAACAGTTTCAATCCGTATTCAGACGCCATCAAATCTTGCTCTCAGATGGATAGCATCTCTTCATAAATTCTTCAGTGTTGTCTTGGATCATTATATTGCTGAGAATAGCTGCCATTCACAGCTGATCATCTTAAAATATTATTGTTACTTTGTACACAGCACTTTTCACTGTGTATCAGCTCATACAAGTTTTTCCAGGTTTTTCTGAGAGCGACCTGCTCATCATTTCTTATAGTATAATTGTAATCTATCACAATCACACAGCACAGTTTTGTTAGGCAATTGATGAGTATCTTCTCAATTTCCAATTCCTTGTCACCAGAAAAGAGCTGCTATAAATATTTCCATACATATAGGTGCTTTTCCCATTTGTTTTTTATCTTTTTTGGACACAGAACAAGAAGTGGAACTGCTAAGTCAAAAGACATACATGGTTTTATAATCCTTCGGGCATAGTTCCAAATAACTCTATAGAACAGTGGAATCAGTTCACAACCCACCAACAGTACATTAGTGTCTCCTTTTCCCCACATCCTCTCCAACATTCATCATTCTCCTTTTCTACCCTATTATCCAATCTCAGAATTTTTTTGATTTTATATTCCTCCAATCAATAATGATTTAGAGCACCTTCTCATATGGCTATAGATAGCTTTGATTACTTCCTATGAAAACTGTCCATAGCTCTTCATAATTTTTCAATTGGGGAATGACTCCTATTTTTATCAATTTGATTCAGTTCTCTGTGTTTTGAGAAATGAGCCTTTTATCAGAGAAACTTGCTTCAATTTTTTTCACAGTTATGATTGCTAAGTGTATTTCCCTCATCCTATTTCCCCCTCGTTTTTTTCTCTTCTTTATCTCCTTTCACCCTGTCCCTCCTCAGAAGTGTTTTTCTTCTGACTACCCCTCCCCCAGTCTGTCCTCCCTTTTATCACACTATCCCCTTTCTCTTATTCTCTTCCCCTCCTATATTTTTATAGGGTAAGATAGATTTCTGTACCTAAATGAGTGTGAATGTTATTCCCTCTTTGAGCCATGAGTAAGGTTCGCTGACTTCCACCCTAACCTCCCCCATCTTCCCCTTCACTATGAAAGCCTTATCTTGTCTCTTTTCTGTGAGATAATTTGCCCTATTCTACCCCTCTGTTTCCCTTCTTCCCAGTGCATTCCTCTTTCTCACCCCTTAATTTCATTTTTTTAGATATTGTCCTTTCATATTCAACTCACACCTGGCCCCTTTGTCTATATATACTTCTTCTAATGGCCCTAATAATGCAAAAGTTTTTATGCGGTACAAATATCATCTTCCCATGCAAGAATGTAAATAGTTTAACCTTCTTAAATCCCTTATAATTGCCCTTTTCTGTTTACCTTTTCATGTTTCTCTTGAATCTTGTATTTGAAAGTCAAATTTTCTATTATTCTCTGGACCTTTCATCAAGAATCCTTGAAAGTCCTCTATTTCATTGAGTAAATAGCATTTCCCCCCCTAAAGATTATACTCAATTTTGCTGAGTAGGTCACTCATTTTTCATTGTAATCATAAATTCCTTTGCCTTCCAGAATATCATATTCCAAGCCCTTTGATTCTTTAATGTAGCAGCTGCTGAATCTTATGTTAACCTAACTGTGGTTCCACAATACTTGAATTGCTTCTTTCTGGCTACTTGAAACATTCTCTCCTTGACTTGGTAGCTCTGGATCTGGCTATAATATTCCCATGAATTTTCATTTGGGGAGTTCACATTTCTTTCAGGAGGTGATCAGTAGATTCTTGCAATTTACATTTTGCCCTCTGGTTCTAGAATATTGGGACACTTTTCCTTGATGAGTTCTTGAAACATTATGTCTGGGTTCTTTTTTTAAATCAACCCTTTCAAGTAGTCCAATGTTGTTGTTTTTTTAATTCTCTCTCCTAGATCTGTTTTCCAGGTCAGCTGTTTTTCCAATGATATATTTTGTGTCATTCTCTATTTTTTTCATTCTTTTGGTTATGTCTTATTATTTCTTGATTTCTCATAAAGTCACTAGCTTCCATTTGCTCAATTCAAATTTTAGAGTTTTTCTTCAGTGAATATTTGTGCTTCTTTTTCCATTTGGCCAATTCTGCTTTTCAAGGTATTATTCTCCTCATTGGCTTTTTGTACCTCTTTTACCACTTGACATATTGCATTTCTTAAGATGATATTTTCTTCAATATTTTTTGTGTCTCCTTTACCAAGTTGTTGACTCATTTTTCATGATTTTCTTGCGTCATTCTCATTTCTCTTCCCAATTTTTCCTATACTTCTCTTATTTGATTTTCAAAATCCTTTTTAAGCTTTTCTATGACCTGAAACCAATTCATATTTTTCTTGGAGACTTTGAATGTTGGAGCTTGGATTTTGTTGTGTTTTGATTTTCTTTGTCATCATAATAACTTTCTAAGGTCAGAATTGTTTTCTGTTGTTTGTTCTGCTGTTCTGTTTGTGTCAGTCTATTTCTTGACTTTTAACTCTTTGTTAAAGGAAGGCTCTGTTTCCAGAGTGGAGGTTGCACTGTCTCAAGCTTCAGGGATGCTGTGCAGCTGTTTTCAAAGATGCTTTTAGGGACCTGTAAGTTTTCCATTCTTCCAAGGCATTGTGAAGAGTTGTGCTTACTACTCTCCTGAGCTGTGTTTTGGTCTGAGTGACCACAATCACTTTTCTGTCCTGGAACTGTGACAAGGGTCCCACCTCCACTAGGGCTGCAATCTCTGCTATGCTAGTGCTCTTCCTTTGCTCAGGACTGCCACTCAGGACTGTGACTTGGATCCAAATATGGGCAAAGTAACAAGAGTCTTGCCTCAGGGCTAGCAAAAAGAACCCTGTAATCTCCTTCTGATCAGTTGTTCAACCTCCTTAACATCTGTGAGCTGAGGGATCTGAAAGCAGCCACTACAGCTGCTGATTCAGTGGCTCCCAAGGCCTACTCCTGGTTTGCTGTGCCTGGTCTGCACTAGCACAGCCTATACTGGACTGTGCTCCACTCTCACCAAAGTGCAGTGGACCTTTCCTGCCAATCTTCCAAGTTGTTTGGGGCTGGAAAATTATTTCACCTCATCCTTTTGTAGGTTCTGCCACCTCAGGAACTGTTTTACAGCATTATTTAAAGGTGTTCAGAGGAGTTTTGGGGAGAGCACCCATGAGTCACTGCCTTTTTTCCACCATCTTGGCTCTGTCTATGTTATCATTATCACTATTTACAAAATGAGTACAGGGTGAAATAAAGTAGTTTAGTCTCCAAGAGCTCATTGCAACTAAGTGACCCTAGACAAATCACATAACTACTTTCTACCTCAGTTTCTTTATCTGTAAAATGAGAATCATAATATTACCTGTTGTTATGGTGATAAAGTAAAATAGGAAATGAAAGGTCTTTTGCACATCTCAAGACATCATGCAGCTCTTAGCTGTTATTACCACCATTGCTGTGCTCATTAGTCTTAATGGTACACAGTGCACATTTCAGCTCTAATGGTTTTAAGCTCCAATAGCTTAGGCCCTAGCCCTTTGGAGACATCCTGCATAACACATGTGCAGATGAGGAAGGACAGAATCTGGGCCCTGTCATTTCAGTGGACTGAAACCTGGGGAAGCAGTGACCTGGAGCTTTCCAGGTGGTCCAGGTGACATCCCTTGGAAGTGATCACTTTCTCCCTAATTCTGAAACTTCCCCACAAGGTGAAAGAGTGAGGAAGTTGATGGTGCTTAACATTCATATCGCATTTCATAGATGACAAAAGCTTTCAATGTCTAATCTTACATATGTCTCCAAAGTTACAGTCCTCTAGTACCTTTTACAGGGTTTCTGCACTCATTCACACAGAATCCTAGAATTTGAGAGTTAGATGGAACCTCCATGGCCATCTGTCCAACGGAAGCAGAATCCTTGACAGAACATGTTCAATAAGAGATTGCCCAGCCTTTGTTGGAAGATCTGCATGGAAAAGATACTCACCAACTTGTGTGGGATCCTATTGAATTCTGGGACAATTCTGCTGGTTGCGGCATTTTTTTTCCTTCAATGGAACCTTAGTGTGTCTTTGTCATCTCCCATTCATTGTTCATAGTTCAGCTTTCAGGAGCTTAGCAGGACAAGCTGTTCAGCCAGTTGAGAGTAATAGTTATGACATCATTCCTACCTACATGGTCAGTCTTCAATAGGCAGCAACTGAGGAAAGAGCTTAATCAGTAAATTATTCAGCAATACTAAAGAGGTGATGCTGAACAGTTTATTGAAAGAAAGAACCACTTCCTGTTAAAAGGGAGCACTATAGGCAGTAGTAGGAGTAGGGAAAGTTCATGATAAAGTGGGAATGGCAGTCAGTTAGGTACAAGTAAGATACACTTTCTAGTTGTGTAACCTTGGAACAGTTATTTAACCACTCTTTACCTCAGTTTCCTCATCTGTAAAATGGGAAAGAGTAGTGGTGCTTAACTGTCTCACAGGGTAGTTGTGAGGATGCAATAAGACATGAGTAGTAAAGCGCTTGACAGTGTCTGACACAGAACAAGAACCACATGCCATTCCGTCTCCAGTCTCCATGCCTATGCGTTGACTGTGCCAAGAATGCACTCCCTCCTTACTTTTCAATCCCAGAAGCTCTCCTTACCTTCAAGGCACAGTCCAAATGCTACCTTCTACAAAGGTTTTCCTGAGCATCTCAGCTTTTAAAGTCCTGTCTTCAAAATTTCTTTGCACCTATTTTGTATGTTAAAGGGGCTTCATTTTAGAAGTTATTTAGTAGCATATGCCATTTTAGTAGTTACAATTTAAAGAGACAATAACATTACATATGGCTTCCATGTGATTTATTATTTAGTAATTTCAGTTGAATCCAATTCTTTGTGACCCTGTTTGGGGTTTTCTTGGTAAAGATACTAGAGTGGTTTACCATTTCTTTTTGTAGTTCATTTTACAGATAAGGAAAGTGAGGCAAACAGGGTTAAGTGATTTGCCCAGGGTCACTCAGCTAGTAAGTGCCTGAGGTCAGATTTGAACTCAGACGCTCCTGACACCAGAGCTTGCACTGTATACACTGTTCCACTTAGATGCCTTTCTATAAGAGTCCTTGAAAAATGTGAATTCAGTATCAGGTTCCTCATCTAGTTAGTTGGATGATGGTTGTTGTCCTTCATCTTCAATGAAGACCAAAATGATATCACCATTGTAAAGTAAAATTTCAGTGTGTCTGACAGTGGTGGATCAGAACAATATGAGCTCGGAATGCTTTACCACAGGTTGGGCACAGGTAGTCAGCATGAATATTTGGGGTGGATATCCCAAATTTGTGCATCCTGCCTTTACTTAGTTTTTTTTTTTTTAATTTTTTAAATTTTTAATTAGTTTTATTTATTTTCAGTGTTCTATAATCATTACCATATAACTTAGCTTTTTTTTTCCCTCCCTCCCCTCTTCCTCCCCCTCCATCCCCTAGATGGATTTTATTTTATATAGGTTCCACACACACATTCCTATTAAAGACATTTTCACTATATTCATGCTGTGTAGAAGAAATGAATGGGAGAAATCATATAACAAACCAAAACATAATACACACACACACACACACACACACACACACACACACACACAAATGATCTGTTACATTCTGCGATTGAAATCCACAGGTCTTTCTCTAGATGTGGAAGACATTTTGCTCTAAAACATCATTAAGAATTTTTTTTAAGTCCTTGTATTGCAATGAAGTTCCAAGTCTACCAGAAAAAACTCTCACAAACTGTGGTCGTTGCTGTGCACAAAGTTTTCCTGGTTTTGCTCCTTTTGTTCAGCATCAGATAATATAAGTTTTTCCAGGTCCCCCTAAAGTCTTCCTGTTCATCATTTCTTATAGTACAATAATATTCCATTACATTCATATACCATAATTAATTCAGTCATTCCTCAATTGATAGACATCCCCTTGATTTCCAGTTTGGGGCCACCACAAAGAGTGCTCCTACAAATATTTTTGTACATGTGGGACACTTTCCCATTTTTATGATCTCTTGGGGATACAGTCCTAGAAGCAATATTGCAGGGTCTAAGAGTATGCATATTTTTGTAGCCCTTTGAGCATAGTTCCAAATTGCTCTTCAGAATGGTTGGATCAGCTCACAGCTCCACCAACAATGAATTGGTGTTCCAACTCTTCCACATCCTCTCCAACATATGTCATCTTCCTATTCTGTCATGTTTGCCAATCCAATAGGTGGGATGTGGTATCTCAGAGTTGCTTTGATTTGCATCTCTCTAATCAATAGTGATTTAGAGCATTTTTTCATATGACTAGGTATCTTTCATTTCTTCCCCTGAAAACTGCCTGTTCATATCCTTTGATCATTTCTCAATTGGGGAATGACACGTATTTTTTTTACATTTGATGCAGTTCTCTCTATATTTTAGAAATGAGGTCTTCATGACAGACGCTAGCTGCAAAAATTCTTTCCCAGTTTTCTGCATCCCTCCAAATTTTGGTTACATTGGGTTTGCTTGTGCAAAAACTTTTCACTTTAATATAATTAAAATTATCGGTCTTGCACTTCATAAAGCTCCCTATCTCTTCTTTAGTCAAGAATTCTTCCCTTCACCATAAATATGATAAATACACTATTCCTTACTCCACTACTTTGTCCATAGTATCGATCATTAAATCTAGATCATGTACCCATTTGGACTTTATTCTAGGGTACGGTGTCAGGAATTGGTCTATGCCTAGTTTCCACCACACTATTATCCAGTTTTCTCAGAAATTTTTGTTGAACAGTGAGTTCTTATCCCAGAAGCTGGGGTCCCTGGGTTTATCAAACAGTAGATTTCTGTATTCATTGCCTACTGTGTCTTGAGCACCTAGCCTATTCCACTTGTCTACCATTCTATTTCTTAGCCAGTACCAAGAGGTTTGGATAATTGCTGCTTTATAATACAATTTTAGATCTGGTAGCATTAGGCCACCTTCCCTAGCATTTCTTTTGGTTAGTCCCCTTGATATTCTGGACCTTTTGTTCTTCCGGATGAATTTTAATCTTATTTTTCCAGCTCTAGAAAATAGTTATCTGATAGTTTAATTGGCATGACACTAAATAAGTAAAGTTATTTAGGTAGACTTGTCATTTTCATTATGTTGGCTCAGCCTACCCATGAGCAACTGATGTTTTTCCACTTACTTAGATCCGACTTTATTTGTGCAAAAAGTTTCTTGTAATGGCGTTCATATAATCCCTGGGTTTGTTTTGGCAGGTAAACTGCCAAATATTTTATAGTGTCTACCTTAGCTGTAAGTGGGATTTCTCTTTGTATCTCTTGCTGTTGGACTTTGTTACTAATATATATAGAAATACAGAAGATTTGTATGGGTTTATTTTGTAACCTGCAACTTTGCCAAAGTTATTTATCATTTTTGAATCTCTGGGATTTTCTAAGTATATCATCTGCAAGGAGTAATAACTTAGTTTCTTCTTTGCCTATTCTAATTTGTTCCATTTCTTTATCTTGTCTAATTGCTACAGCTACCATTTCTAGTACCATACTGAACAATAGTGGTGATAAGGGACACACTTGTTTCACCCCTGATCTTATTGGAAATGCATGTAGCTTATCTCCATTGCATATAATGCTTTCTGCAGGTTTTAGGTAGATACTGCTTATTATTTTTGGGAAGTTCCCTTTATTCCTATGTTCTCCAGCATTTTTAATAGGAATGGGTGTTGTGTTTTGTCAAAAGCTTTTTCTGCATCTATTGAGATTATCATATGATTTCTGTTAGTTTTGTTGCTGATATGATAGATAATGTTAATAGTTTTTCTAATATTGAAATACCAGATATGTATTCCTGGTATGAATCCTACCTGATCATAATGTATTATTCTCGTGATAAGTTGCTGTATTCTTTTTGTTAAAATCTTATTTAAAATTTTTGCATCTATATTTATTAGAGAAATTGGTCTATCATTTTCTTTCTCTGTTTTGTCTCTTCCTGGTTTAGGTATTAAAACAATATTTGTATCACAAAAAGAATTTGGGAGAACTCCTTCTTCCCCAATTTTCCCAGATAGTCTATACAGTATTGAAACTGCCTGTTCTTTAAATGTTTGATAGAATTGGCTTCTAAATCCATTCAGTTATGGAGATTTTTTCCCAAAGAGTTCATTGATGGCTTGTTCAATTTCTTAATCTGAGATGAGGTTGTTTAAGTATTCTACTTCCTCTTCTGTTAATCTGGGCAATTTACATTTTTTAAAATACTCACCCAAGTCATTTAGATTGTAGAATTTATGGGCATAAAGTTGGACAAAGTACTTTCTAATTATTGTTATAATTTCTTCCGCACTGGAGGTGAGTTCACCCCTTTCATTTTTGATATTGGTAATTTGATTTTCTTCTTTCTTTTTTTAACCATATTGAACAAAGGCTTATCAATTTTATAGGGTTTTTTTCATAAAACCAATTATTAGTTTATTTATTAGTTCAATAAATTTCTTAATTTCAATTTTATTAATCTCTCCTTTGGTTTTCAGTATTTCTAATTTGGTATTTACTTGAGAATTTTCAATTTGTTCTTTTTCTAACTTTTTCAGCTGCATGTCCAAGTCATTGATCTCCTCTTTCTCTATTTTATTCATGTAAGCATTCAAAGATATAAAATTTCCCCTAAGAACTGCTTTTTGCAGTATCCCATAAGATTTGGTAAGTTGTCTCATTATTGTCATTCTCTTGAATGAAATTCGTTGTTTCTATGATTTGTTTTTTAACCCATTCCTTCTTTAGGATTAAATTATTTATTTTCCAATTAACTTTCCAGTTATCTTTCCGTGACCTTTTATTACATATAATTTGTATTGCATTATGATCTGAGATGGATGCGTTGACTATTCTGTCTTTCTGCACTGGACTGTGAGGTTTTTATACCCTGGACCATGGTCAATTTTTGTATATGTGCCATGTACTGCTGAGAAAAGGTATATTCCTTTCTTTCTCCATTAAATTTTCTCCAGAAATCCATCATATCTACCTTATCCAGAGTTTTATTTACCTTCTTAACTACTTTCTTGTTTATTTTGAGGTAAGATTTATCAAGTTCAGAGAGGCGGAGGTTGACACCCCCACCAGTACAGTTTTGCTGTCTATTTCTTCCTGCAACTCCCCCAACCTCTCCTCTAAGAATGTGGATGCTATACCAGTTGAAGCATAGATGTTTAGTGATGATATTGCTTCATTGTCTATGGTGCCTTTTAGCAGAATATAGTTTGCTTACTTATCCCTTTTGATTAGATCTATTTCTGCTTTTGCTTTGCCTGAGATTAGGTTTGCTACCCCTGCTTATCTTACATCAGCTGAAGCACAATATATTCTCCTCCAACCTTTTACCTTTACCCTTTGTGTACCCCCCCATTTCAAATGTGTTTCTTACAAACAACATATTGTTGGCTTATGACTTTTAATCCATTCTGCTATCTGTCTCCGTTTTATGGGCGAGTTCATTCCATTCATATTCACAGTTATGATGACAATCTGTGTTTTCCTCCATCCTCTTTCCCACCATTTGTGCTTTTAGTTCTCCCATCTCCCTTCCCCTCCTCAGTAGTTTTCACTTTTGACCACTACTTCCCGCAGTCTTTCCTTCCTTCTTTTGGTCCCCCTCCATTTTATTCCCCTTTAGCCTTACTACTTCTTCCCTCCCTTTTAGCTTCCCCTCCCCTTTCTTCCCTCTTCCCCTCCTACTGCCTATAGCTAGTTAGATTTATATACTTGATTAAGTTTATTGCTCCCTCCTTGAATTACATCAGATGACAGTACCTCTCAAACAATGCTCATCTCCCTCCTTTCTTTCCTTCTACTATAATATAATTTTGTACTTCTTCCTGTGATGCAATTTATCATTTTCTGCTTCTTCCTTTTCACACCTCCTGTTATATTCCCTTTGGATGTTTAAATCACATTTTTATCATCACATCATTTACTTTATACCTGCTCCCTCTATCTATGTATATCCCTTTTATATTTCATAATAGATGTACAATTCTCAAGATTAACAGTATCATCTTCCCTTATAGGGAGATAAACAATTTGCCCAAATTGAGTAGCAAGTTTTTCTTTTTCCATGTTGACCTTTTTTATGCCTCTCTTGAGACCTGCATTTGAAGATCGAATTGTCTATTAATATCTGGCCTTTTTGTCAGGAAGGTCTGGAAATCCCTTATTTCATTGAATGTCCATCTCCTTGCCTGAAATGTGATGCTGAACTTTGCTTGTAATTGATCCTTGGTTGTAGTCTCAGCTCCTTTGCCATACAGAATATCATATTCCTATTCCTTTGATCTTTTAATGTAGAAGCTGCAAGGTGCTGTGTAATTCTGACTGTAGCTCCTCAATATTTAAATAGTTTCTTTCTGGCTGCCTGTAGTATTTTCTCCCTAACTTGATAGTTTTGGAATTTGACAACAATATTTCTTAGTGTTTTCAGTTTGGGATCCCTTTCAGGAGGTGAATGGTGGATTCTTTCTATGACTATTTTGCCCTCTGGATCTAGCACTTCTGGGCAGTTTTCCTTGATGACTTCTTGGAAGATATTGTCCAGATTCTTTTTTTCATTGTGGCTTTCTGGTAGAAGAAAAATTCTTAAATTTTTTCTCCTGGATCTATTTTCCAGGTCAGTTGTTTTTCCAATTAGATATTTTACATTTTCTTCTATGTTTCCATTCTTTAGATTTTGTTTGACTGATTATTTCTGTCTCATATAGTAATTAGTTTTTACTTGCCCACTTATAATTTTTATCAAATTGTTTTCTTCAGTTAACTTCTGCATCTCCTTCTCCATCTGTCCAATTTTTCCTTTTAAGGAATTATTATCTCCATTTAGTTTTGTGCTTCCTTTTCCATTTGTTCAATTTTCCTTTTTAAAGAGCTATTCTCTTCACTGAATTCTTTTTTCATACTTTTAAAATCATTGGCCAGTTTTTCTTCTATTTCCTTCTTCAGCTGTTCCAGGAGAGCTGTTTGTGCATGCAAGCAGTTCATAGTCCCTTCTGAAGTTTCAGGTGGGAGTACAGTCTCAATACTGACCTCTTTGGTATTCATGTTTTGGTTCTTCTCCCCATAGAAAGATTCTATGATCTTTTCCTGCTTGCTTTGCTTCTTCTTGCTTATGATGGTGAGGCTTTGTGTGTTATGGCCTCTGATTCTTTCAGTTAGAAACTGGAGAACCTGGTGTTCACCTGACTGGTGTGAAAAAGCTAAGGGCAGGTGCCTTTTTTTTCTTTTTGTTTTGTGCTTCCCAGGATCAGCCCTAGGGCTAGCTTATTAAGTGTGGAGGAGGGGTAGTCTGGTCATGAAAGATCTCCTCAGCTGAGCCAGAGCAAAGACAGGCTCAGTGTCTGGTGATCCTGGCTGCTCTATTGTCTTCCCATTTTCCCTGGAGTGCTGAGTCATGCCTGGGTCCTAGTGCAAGTTTCCACCCCACCCTGGAGTGCCTACCCTTTTGGTTTGCTTCCTCCACAGTAAGAGGAATGCCCTTTAGCTATGAAACTGTTTGCCCCTTCCACTGATCCAGGATTTTTCTAGGGAAATATTTTATGGTTCTTTCATGATCAAGAAGGGGAGGGGGACAGAGCATTTACTGATCATTCTGCCATTTTGACTCCCAGAAGTTCAAGTAGGTGACTTACAGACATTTAATCTATGGGGTGATAGTCTCAGGAGCTGCTGTGGCTGATACTTGGTACTCAGCGGCTGTCACTCGTTTGTGCTCCACTGGTCTTCTGCCACCCCCTCATTCCACTGTGCTGCTGCTGCCTCAGGCTGCCTTGGGGATGTACTGCACTGTGTGCTGTGGGCTCACCCCCATGTAACAGTTCCTTCCCTTTGACCTTGTAGTCTGTCCTGGTCAGTGAATCTGCCACAGTCTGTCTCCTATTGGATTCTGCACCTTCAAAATTTGGTCAGATTCTCTTTTTAGAGGTATCTGAAGGAGTTTGTCTAAGAGCTTAGATGAGTAGTTGCTCTCACTCCGCCATCTTGGCTCCCCACATTCCCGCCCCCCCCCCCCTGCTCGTGTTTACTTTGTGCTGTCTCAATTCTGCTTTCCTCAAAGAATACAACACCTTTTGTTATGTGAGCACACCATGCTGAGCAGTCCTGTGCCAGTGTCTCCCATATTGCACAGTTAAATCCAAAGTTCTTCAGAGAGACCTTGAGAGTGTCCTTGTATCTTTTCTTCTGGTCACCATGCGATTGCCTGCTCCATGTAAGTTCTGCATAAAATAGTCTTTTTGGCAAGCATACATTTTGCATTCAAACAAGGTGGTCAGCCCATCGGAGTTGAGCTCTCTGAAGCATATATTAGGTTCCTCATCTATAAAATGGATAAAGGTAGATATGTTCTAAGATTGTTGTAGCAATCAAATAAGATATTTGTAAAGCACTTAGCATATTGCCTAGCACATAGCAGGCCCTTAATATCTATTTCTTTCTCTATAAAATGCAGGTGATACTAGGGCAGCAGGGTGGTGCCATAGTGCTGAGAATGTCAGATCTTGAATCAGAAAATCTCATCTACCTGAGTTCAAATCTGGCCCCAGACTCTTAGCTATGTGACCCTAGGCAAGCCATTTATCCTTTTTTGCTCAGTTTCCTCACCTGTAAAATAAGCTGAAGAAGAAAATGGCAAACCACTCTAGTATCTCTGCCAAGAAAACCCCAAATGGGGTCATGATGAGCTGAACACGACTGAAATGATTGAACAGCAATAGAGGCATGTTATATCTCACATGAGGTTGTGAAAAGTTAACTGTATAAACCTGTAATAACCTCCAAAACAAGAGCAGAGGTTGTTGAGTCTCCCTTCCATCTCCCACCACTAGACTTCCTGTACTTCAAGCTAAATATCACCATTCCCTTCTGCTGGTCCTTTCTTGGCATGATCTCCCCAATCACCTTAAACTGGGCCCCTTTCTCGCTGATGTGCTCCAATTTGTCAGTCTTCTCTAACCAATTAGCATAAAAGAATAGATTCTTTTTTGTGCTTACTTAGATATAAAGAGAAATTCAATACATAATGTGAATGTTCATTTTTTAAATAGTAATAATGACACCTGGCAGATATATAGCTCTTTAAGGTTTGCAAAGCAATTTACAGATGTTATCTGAGTATTATTGCCATTTCACAGATGAGAACATGGAGGCAAAATGGAAATCATAATGGCACCTACCTCCCAGGGATGTTGTGAGGATCAAATGAGATAATATTTGTAAGATACTTTATACAGTGTCTAGTACATGGTAAGCATTTAGTAAATGCTCTTTCCCTAATTGCTGAGCCCCTGAGCAGCCAGAGGTCAGGTGAATTGCTCAAGGTCATAGAACTAATAAATGTATCATGATGGGTTTTAATTCAGGTTTTGCCCAGTCCTCTATGAATTGTATATCTATCTATGGTCACAATAGCATAAAATATATGCGCTACTGAAAAACCTCATTACTGGAGCTGAATCCTTGATCCTGCTTCTACCAAACACACTTCTCATTTGTGTTCATGATTCTGAAAGATGTGGAGATTTTGAGGCACTCTTTATGTTTGCTAGGTGCACAGATTCCTTCCTGTAGTATGAGAAAGCATATCTAGTACTAAAGAGAACTTCCATGATCTATGTATGCTATTTGTACCTATGTGCATAGGTACATATATACATATGTACACACATGTGTGTGCATGGAAGGTGGTGTATTATCATGAATAGAGCTTGTAGTCTGAAAGACTTGGCTTCATGTCCCACCTCCAACACACATTGGATTTGTGATGCTGCATCAGTTACCTAAACCTTCAGAGCCCTAGGCAACTTCCTAAGACTCTAAGTTATGGAGAAGGTATTGAACAGCATTGCTAGAAGGCAGTGCCTCTCTGTTGTATGAAGTTGTGAGTCTGGTTAAAATGAAAGAAAAGAGAAGGAGGGAGATAGAGAGACAGAGAGAGACAGGGACAGAGAGACAGGGACAGAGAGAAAAGCAGAGAGAGAGAGATAAAGAAACAGAGATAGACAGAGACAGACAGAGCTAGACAGACCGACAAAGAAAGAGAGAGAGAGAGAGAGAGAGAGAGATATAAAATTATGCTTTTTTTTCTTGTAATATCAAGAGGAAAGCTGTGGGCCACCCACATCTTTACAATACCTTACTCTCACCATGTAACCAGTTCATCTTTTTCTATCATATAATTCTTTGAAGTTGTTTTTCTCTGGTTCTTTTTCACGTACACTCTAGCTTGTTCATGCTCATTGTACATCTCTTCATCTGCTTCTAAGTAATATTGGTTTTGAATTCTTTGGAATAGTCCCCTGATTCAAAGCCCTGAAACACCAGTAGAGGGCCCAGTCTTCAATTACTGCTCTAAAATCTCATAGATTGAGAGGTTTCCCACAATGTTGCAGATCAGTCTCAACCACATGCCATCATATCCATGCCCTCCAATTTGTGTCTGTGTCATATGTGCATACATACACTTGTACATATGCACACATGAGTGTATACGTATGTAGGTACGTGTGTGTATCCTCCCCACAAGATGTCTTCCTCACATCCTGGGAAGTGAATTACTGTGACTCTCCTCCTGTCATCTCTCCAAGGCAGCAGGGTACTCAGTGGTTAGAGTCCAGGACTTACAATCAGGAAAACTTAAGTTCAAATCCTGCCCTAGATATTCCCTAGTTGTGTTACCCTGAGCAGGTCACTTAACCTCTGCTTATCTCATCTGTAAAAGGGAGATAATAATAGCACTTAGCTTCCAGATTTTTGTGAAGATCAAATGAGTTAATATATCTAAAGCACTTTATGAACTTAAACTGATAGCAATTATTTCTGACACATCCTCCGTCATACATTCCCCTTTGGTTCTCTGTAGTGTTCACTTCATACCCACTCAGCCACTCAGACATTTTTCATTGTTTTTGATGTGACTCTCACTTACTATTCTTCTCAGACTTATACCCCATGTTTTGCTGCCTTGTAGCAACACCAGGAGAATGCTGGTATTTCTAAGATGGGTCTCTATTTCAGGGAGGAATTGGAGGAGCTGAAGGAATTTTTTCATTCCCCCAAAGTCAGACAGCCTGCTCTCCTCCTCTCACTTAATCCTGGGCCCAACTTGGCCATTTGAAATGGTCCCTGCTCTGACAAATCATGGTTCCTTTTGTATTTGTAACACATAAACATATACACAATTTGCTTCATTAGATATGTATGTACATCTATGTACACACATAGACATATATATAGACACACATGCCCTTAACTCAAGTGATTTTCCCATGGCTCATTGTGTAGAGGACATGGGAAGGTCATGCCAATAGAGGGCAAGCTTTGGAAGAGCTGTCCAACTTGGAAAGGCCCCAAGTGTGGACACACTCTATGGCTCCCACACAAGAACAGCCTGCCTAGGTTTGAGGAGACTCATATCTTGAGGGAGACATTTTTAGATAAGACAACCCTGAAAAGCCAAGGAATTGAGGGATTATAATCTATGTCAGTGCTTGGCCACCCACACAGATCAAATGACAGGTCCTTGAGGGGTTGAAGTCTATACAGATGATAGACCAACAGACAGACAATAAATGCATATACACATGTAGATAAATAGTTAGATACATAGATGAATAGAAGATGGATTAACTGATATAGATAAATTGGATATTGTTGCTTCCGTTGTCCACTCACATCCTATTCTTTGTGACCCCATTTGGGATATCCTTGGCAGAGATATGAGTGGTCTGCCATTATCTTCTCCAGCTCATTTTACAGATGAGAAAACTGAGGCAAACAGACTTTAATGACTTGCCCAGTAAGTATCTGAGGACAGATTTGAACTCGTATGTATATATATATATATATATATATAAAATAAGTGTGTATACATAAATGTATACATAAATATATTTATATATATAAAATCAGTGTGTATTTGTGTGCAAATATGGATATGTGTATTTATGTAAACATAAATACACATATCCACATGCATGGATGCATCATGTACATGAGTGTATACATATGGGTGGTATCATCAGACTAGGGAGTGGTTTCTAGCAGTACACATATGAGATACAAGACAATCGGAGACTATAACAGAGGCTCTAATCATTTGTGGTCAAGACCCTTTTGGCACTCTAGTGAATGAATCCTAGAGACCATTTCTCAAACTGTCTTTTTTAAACAGTTAAAGAAACTGCTAAATTTCAATTTGAGGTGTGAGAAAGAAAAAAAAAATCTGTTTTTCCCCAACTAAGTCCACAAGCTCCCTGAAAGTCATCCCCAGGTAAAGAACTTGTGCTGTATTTAATCGTCTGCAGTTGCCTGAGACACACAGAGGTTAAATGTGTGAGTTACTCAGCCAATGCATAAGAAGAGATTTGAACTCAGTCCTTTTTGCCTCTAAGTCCAGAATATAAACAATCCACTGGGCTCCACAGCCTCTCCCTCATATCAGTTGGCATATACTTTGTCCTCAAAGCAGAAATGATCAACTTTTCCCTAACCATATTACGATTTTCATGAATCTGTTGTTAATAGATCTCTTCGATGTGTTGGAGCATCTCCAGGTATTAGAATCTAAGCTTGCTCTCCCAGTATCCCTTAAAGTGGCTGGACCTCCCTAGCAAGGCTCAAACATCCTCTTCCCCAGCTCCTCACACTGGGAGCTTATTCTTTCAACTAGAAGTCAAACCTCTTCTTTCCCTACTAAAGTTATCCTCCACGTGGTTGCTAAGCATTCATGCTTGGGCCCAGCCCATTACTCACTTCTCCAACTGTCTGATCTCCAAATGAGCAGGAAGAGGCTTAATGTCACCTCCCAAATGCTGGGCCTGCCTGAGAACAGGTTTATCACAGCGAGCAGCAACTGACACCAATCAAAGTCCAATTAGTCAATGGAAATGTCAGAGAAATTATTTCAAACTCCTTTGGGGCACATTAAGGAGGCAGTGGGTCACATCTGCTGGACAAGAACCTTGGAAATTTATTGAGGCATTCTCCCAAGAGTAGGGGCACCAGAACTACTGTGTCTTGGCCAGACGTGGACCAGATAGTTAAAATCTGTTCAAATATTTTTAATATCTGAGCACTTGTTTTATTTTCAGATGAGTAAAAAGTGTCAGCATTTCAAGTGAAAGGGAGATTGTCCATGCAAAATCAGTCTCAAGAGCTAAAACTTCTTTTTATTTAGTGACAAAGAATTAGACACTGAGGTGAGATCTATCCCCTGGGAAGTGACCAAACTGTGGTAAATGGATTGAATAGAAAACTGTAAGAAACGAGGAAAGGGAAACCTCCCCAAAGAAGCATAATAAGACATGTAGGAACTGATGCAAAGTGAAGTGAACAGAATCCAGATGATACAATTTACAATAATAACAATGTTGCAAAGACAAACAACTTTGAGTCTGTTAATGCTTGGTAGATATTAGTTGATTGACTGACTGAAAGGTACAATGGCAAAGAAGAGATGATGCAACATGTTACTCACCTCCCAGAAGAGAAGTTGGTGACTCAGAATACAGAATGAGTTAGAGAGCTTTGGGACCTGGCCAATATGGGAATTTGCTTTGCTTGATTATGCATATTTGTTGAAAGATTTTTTTTTCTTTTTCTTCTCCACCCATATCCCCCTGGTGGTGGAAGGGAAAGAAGAGATTTTCTTTTAACTGAAAAAAAATTTAACAAAAGAAAAAATAAGAAATCACTTTAAGTGAACAGGAGATAGTTTATGAGAAATGTTGGCTCTGAGACCTGAGAGTTTGTAGGCCAAATGCTCCAAGCTCCACTTCCAACAATACTGGCCCCCCGTTAGTTCATTACCAGAGTGACCACAATTTGCAGTCGAATAGAAACTAATTGAAGGAAGGCCCAATTACTTTACTGCCCTGTAGAATGCAAGCATGAGATACTTAGAGCCTACAGAGACCTTAGAAGACAGCTGATCCAACTGTCCAATTTTGTAAATGAAGAAACTAACACCAAGAAAAGGTACTCATCCAAGGTCATAAGAGAAGTTAACTGGCAGAGGTTTGATTCAAATCAATTCCAAGACTTTCTCCACTATATTCCACCATCTTTCATTGTCCATGCTTAGCACAGAGTAGGTGCTGAATGGAATTGACTTAAATGTACTTTCTGTTCCTTTGATTAATTTTGCCTGGATTCCAAAAGTACATTGAATGTGAAAAACACAGGAGAATCCCTTTTTGGAGAAGACACAATATCCCTTCTTCAGTGATTGATTGGAGTTTAGAAATAGTGATATCAGTTTCAAAAGTTTATAATATATACCAGCTGTTTTTGCTACAAAACCAAACTATAATATAATTATATAAATAAAGACATAGGTTCAAACTTATCAAATTTTCAGGTGACAATGAGATTTGAAAACACAGCTAACACACTCAGTAAAAGATTGAAGACTTCAACAGGCTAGAGCATTGGGCCAAATCAAATAATGTAAAATGTAACAGAGATAAATTTCAAGTCATAAATTTTGGTAGTAAAATCAAAGTACACCAGAATATGATCTTGGAGGTATGACTAGATGTGTGAAAAAGACTGGAAGGTTTAAACTCTCAGGGGCTCAGTTTCCTCAACTGTAAAATGGGTGTAATAATAATATTTGGACTACCTAACTCACCGTGCTGTGTAGGAACCAGCTTGACAAGTCAGGGCTTGATAGACAATTTTGTTTATTGTCTAGAGAGATCTAATGAAGTGATGGAGAGAATGTTCATAGTGATGCAGAAGAAACTTCATGTGCATCATTATTAACATTTATGTTATGAATACTATCCCCCCACCCCAAGAGTTGGTCTCAAAGAGAGGCAAACCTGGCTCTAGGGTCTCTCTGACACAAACTACATGCCTGATCCTCTGTCCTCCCATAATTCTCAGGGCAGTTACTGGTCTACATAGCTGAAATAGATTTCTTATGGGCATTTGCCTGTGTTGATGAGCTCACAGCTTGTTTCATTTTATTTTCTACAGTTTACAAAAGACTCTTGTCACACTTAGTCTGTCATGCATTCCATATGTGGAAAAGCAGTTGCTAGAACCCGAATCTGCCTGGCTCTGGGCTCAGATTCCCATGGATTGCAATGGGCTGCCTCTCGTTATCTAAGGACAAGAGATCATATAGTCTCCTGTAATTGTAATAATAATAATAGCGTCTTTTAAAATTGAAAAATATTTTACATGCTTTATCTCATTTGCTCTTCACAACAGTCCTATGAGGAAGATAGTCTCTTATTATGGTCATTTAAAAGATAAGAAAACAGTCTCACAGAGGTTTACAGGTTTGTTTAGTGTCAAACAGCCACAGTACATCTGAGTTCAGGTGACCCGACTGAAATCCTCTCTTTATGACTTGCTTCCGGTATGACATGGGGTAAGTCAGTAAAATTCTCCAAGCAGCAGGGCCCTCATCTGCAAAATGAAATGGTGTGGGAAGTACATCAGAGGGTCTTAATCTGCAGTCTGAAAACTTGTTCTAAAAATATTTTCATGAGTGTATTTTAACATTTGATTTCTTTTGTAACATTATGCATTTTATTTTATTTATTTACGATATATTCAGAAAAGGGGATCATAGGTGCCTCCAGACTGGCAAAGGGAACTGTGACGTAAAAAAAGGTTGAGTCCTTGTACTAGATGGACTTTGGAGTCCTTTTCAGCTCCAAATTTATGAGACTAGTGCAGCATGCACCACACATACACTCACACACACACACATACATACATACACATACACACACCTTTATCACATTTCTCCAATGTCAATTCAGATTAGTAGTTCAGGTTCCAATAGGTCAGCTGATTGTTGCTGTCCCTCATGGTTCTGGTGGTAAGCCCCTACCAATATGTTTCCAAATTATAATCTGCCAATAGTTTCAATTAGCGTTTATAAAGGGTATTTACTAAGCAGGTATAAAGATAGCTGTAGCAAAAATAATACTCACCTTTCCCTCCAAAAAATTCCAAGAATACTACTCCCTTTGCACCATTGGTTACCTGGGGGGGGAAATTGGGTCAAACTTGAAGTAGACAGGTAGTTGAGAATACATGGGGCAAAAGTTGTGACTCATAGCCCCTGTCTCTAGGAATCCTTTTCTCCCGTCATGAAATTCTCACGAAGTTTCCCATTATGTGATGCCCTTATCTGGGTCAGAAACTTTGATGAGTCCATAGCCCATACTTCTCTCTGTCTCTGGGGGGAGCGGGGAGGGGTGGCCATCCTCCTGGAAGCTGCTCTTTCTCAGTGTCCAGTTTGGCCTGTGTTTCTCTAAGCTCCTGATGGAGATTCTGGTATCAGCTCCCACCCTGTGATTCAGGAGACGTTGCTACTGTCTCCTTCCAACTTTTGAGTCTGCAGCATTCTCACCTGGAATGGAGGTACTGAGTGATTGAACAGGGACCAGAGTAATTCATTCTCATAAGTCCTTTATCACTAGATTCAACTACCGCTGGACTCATTGTGTTAAAATCAGCTTGCTGTTTTTTATGCACCATCCAAAGATGCCTCCAATTCTAATCAGTTATAAGATATTTTCTACATCATATCAAAGTATCCATTGAACAAAACACTTTATTATTCTCAAATGAATCGGATATGCTCATACCTAGTTTACAATGAATATTGATCGATTCATTCATTGAAGGTAGGAGGACCTTCAGTGGGTAGATTATTTGGACTGGAGGCAGAAACTGTTCCATCAGGCTCCTCTGACTTTAAACAATAACAGCTAGCATTTATATAGGGCTCACTCTGTGCTAGGCACTTGATAATTACTCTCATTAGATCCTTGTGACAACTCTGGGAGGTCAGTGTCATTATTTTCCTCACTTTCTTGTTATTTAGTCATTTTCAGTCATGTATGACTCTGTGACACGGGTTTTCATGGCAAAGATATCAGAGGGGTTTGCTATTGCCTCCTCCAGCTCATTTTACAGATGAGAAAACTGAGGCAAACAGGATTAAGACAGGGCCACACAACTTGTAAGTGCCTGATACTTACTTACTTTACAGATAAGAAAACTGAATCAGACAGTGTCACACAACTAGTAAGAGTCTGAGAGTGGACTTGAACTCAGGTCTTGCTGACTCCATACAGGTCTGTCACTCTTTCCACAGTGCCACCCAATTGCCTTCCCTACATCTTGCTGCTGCTGCCAAGTCCACCATGATCATTTAGAAAATAATTGATATTTGTAGTGTGTTATAAAGTTCCCAAAACATTTTATATACATTTACTCATTTGAGCCTTAAAATCATCCCATGAGGCTAGGGCCAGGGATTATTACCCCTACTATTCGACTGAAGAACCTGAAGTTCAGAGTTGTTCAGCAACTTACCCATGGTCACTAACTGAGAAGTATCAGAGATGCACCTTGAAACAAGATCTTTTTGCCTCCAAGTCCAGCATTATGTCCTCCATGCTGCCTATAGAACTTCCAAATTTATAAAGTTTTCTTTTCCTTACAATAGACTTATGATATGATTGCATGGATATTATTACCTTCATTGTATAGATGAATAAACTGAGGTTTGTTGGCTTGCTTAGGCAGTTACAAAATATTTTTCTTTTTATGAATTTTGTCCCTGCTTAGCAAATCTCCCAACCCATCACCATGTCTTGGGCCTGCTATTTACTGTTCAACTTATTTAACCTGACTGAACCACACATTCCTCATCAAGTGAGGTTCATGCTTTTAGGCTATAGATCTCAAATGCTGTTGTTGTCATGTGAACTGTTTAGAAAATACTCCATAAAAGTGGCCCACCTTTGTGTTTAAAATATTTGAAAGTTCTTCCTTCTTTCCTTCTCTCTTTCTCTGCCTCTTTATCTCTATTTCAAATGACTCTCTGTCTCTCTCTGTCTCTCTCTGTCTCTGTCTGTCTCTCTCTGTCTCTCTCTCTGTCTCTCTCTGTCTGTCTCTCTCTCTGTCTGTCTCTCTCTCTGTCTCTGTCTCTCTCTCTCTGTCTCTCTCTCTGTCTCTCTCTCTCTCTGTCTCTCTCTCTCTCTGTCTCTTTCTCTGTCTCTCTCTGTCTCTCTGTCTCTTTGTCTCTCTCTCTCTGTCTCTCTCTCTCTCTCTCTCTCTCTCTCTCTTTCTCTCTCTCTCTCTCTCTCTCTCTCTCTCTCTTTCTCCTTTACTGTTTCACCTTTGGATCTCAATGCCCTAGCTGTTGATCAGCTTAGTCATCTACTACATTTAGAGTGAGCCCTACCTACATTCATGGTTCACTCTTCAGAGATTTTCTTTACAGATGCCATATGATGGCAAAGTGCCCTCCGCCATCTCACCTGTCAAGTTCTGGAATTAAAATATAATCACTTGGACATCAGTCCTAGTAATGTTGATTTTAGAGTTGATTTTCCCTCATGCCTCTGCTCAGCACCTTTCTCAGTTTCACATCACAGCCATCACTGACTGTGTTTGTTGTTTCCCTCAACTCGGATGATCTTTGCTTTAGCATTCATATCCCTAAAGTTTCAGGACAAGCTTGACACATATTAAGTATTAATTTAATGTTTTGTCATTCATTCATTAAGTCATTCATTCATTCAATGACTCATCATCCAGCTGAAAGAACTGTTCCCTGCTTGAAGGAAAAGGAGTACAATGGCCATGTCTAAAAAAGTCTGGGCTTTGGGGGGGTGGGGGGGAGGCAGAGCCAAGATGGCAGAGTAGAAGCAGGGACCTGCTAGAGCTCTCCCCAAACCCTTCAAAAAACCTGCAAAAATGACTCTAAACAAATTCTAGAGTAGCAGAAGTCATAAAATAATAGATTGAAGCAAATTTCCAGCCCAAGATAATCTGAAAGGTCAACAGGAAGGGTGTATCACACTGGGCTGAGGGAGTAGCACAGTTTGGCATGGGTTGCACCAGAGTGGACAGAGCTGGAACAGGCACTATGGGACTGAATTGCTGGCACCTGCTGCAGTTTCCAGGCTTCTCAATTCACAAATACCAAAGACAACTTCAAAGGTCAGTGGAAAGGGTCTTTCACCTGGCTGAGAGGGGAGCGTGGCCCTGTCCCAACCCCAGCCCCACAGCAGCTACAACCACTGCTGAAGCAGAAACTGCTTCCAGAGGTCTCCATTTAACAAATGGCTCAAAAGTCAAGTAATTGCCTGGGAAAATGGGCAAACATGGAGAAAAGAAAAAGACTATAGATTCTTGCATTCTCAGTGAAGAGGTATTTTCTTATGTCATTGGTGATGAGGAAGATCAAAACATACCACCAGAGGAAGACAACAAAGCCAAAACTCCTGCATCCATAGACTCCAAGAAAAATATGAATTGGTCTCAGGCCAAGGAAAATCTCAAAAAGGATTTTGAAAATCAAGTAAGAGAAGTAGAGGAAAAATTGGGAAGAGAAATAAGAGTAATGAAAGAAAATCATGAAAAAAAGGAGTCAAGAGCTTGCTAAAGGACACCCCCAAAAAAATTCTGAAGAAAATAATACTTTTAAAAATCTAATAACTTCAATGATGAAAGAAGTCCAAAAAGCCAATGAGGAGAAGAACGCCTTAAAAATCAGAATGAGCCAAAGAAAAAGAGGTCCAAAAACACACTTAAGAAAGCAATTACTTAAAAATTAGAATGGAGCAAATAGAAGCAAATGACCTTATGAGAAATCAAGAAATTACAAAACTAAACTAAAAGAATAAAAAAATAGAAGACAATGTGAAGTACCTCGCTGGAAAAACAACTGACCTGGAAAATGGATCCAGGAGAGATAATTTTAAAATTATTGGACTACTTGAAAGCCATGATAAAAAAAAAGCTTAGATATTATCTTTCAAGAAATTATCAAGGAAAACTCTCTTAATATTCTAGAACTAGAGGATAAAATAGATATTGAAAGAATCTACCAGTCACCTCCTGAAAGAAATCCCAAAAGGAAAACTCCTAGGAATATTGTAGCCAAATTCCAGAGTTTCCAGGTCAAAGAGAAATATTGCCAGCAACCAGAAAGAAAAAAGTTCAAGTAATGTGGAAATACAATCAGGATAACACAAGATTTAATAGCTTCTACACTAAGGGATTGAAGGGCTTAGAATACGATATTTTAGAGGTGAAAGGATTGTCATAGGATTTAATCATAGGATTAAAACCAAGAATCATCACCTACCCAGCAAAACTGAGTATAATACTTCGGTTCGGGGCAGGGGGGAATGGAACTTCAATGAAATAAAGGAAGCATTCTTGTTGAAAAGGAGCTGAATAGAAAATCTGACTTTCAAATACAAGAATCAAGAGAAGCATGAAAAAATAAACAGGAAAGAGAAACCATAAGGGACTTATTAAAATTGAGCTGCTTACATTCCTAAATGCAAAGATAATATTTGTAACTCGCGTGATCTTTCTCAGAATTGGAATAGGTGGAGGACATATATGTGCATGTATGTATATATATAGACACATATATGTGTGAGTATACATATACATACAAGCATATACATATATATGCATATGTATGTACAGAAACAGAGGGACAGAGAGGGCACAGAGTGAGCTGAATATAAAGGTATGATATCTAAAAAATAAAATTAAGTGTTGAGAGGAATGTGCTAGGAGAAAGAGAAAGGGAGAGGTGAAACGTAGTGTATAATTACACATAAAAGAGTCAAGAGAAAGCTTTTGCAATGGAGGGGAAGAAGGGGAAGATGAAAGGAAATAAGTGAATCTTCTTCTCATCAGATTTGGCTTCAGGAGATAATAACATAAATACTCAATTGGGTATGGAAGTTTATCTTACCCCATGAGAAAACAGGAGGAAAGGAGATGAGAGGAGGGATAATAGCAGGGAAGCCATATTTCAAGAAGGGGTAATCAGAACCAAATACTTTGGTAGAGGGACAGGTCAAAGAAGAGAATAGAATAAATGGAGGACAGGATAAGATAAAGGAAAATCTAGTTAGTGTTTTAGAACATGATTGTTATGGAAGTGTTTTTCATGACTATGAATGTATTACCTATTTTGAATTGCTTGTCTTCTCAATAAAGTTGGGGTGGGGGGAGAGTGAGAGAATGTGGAACTCAAAGCTTTAAAAATGAATATTAAAAATTGTTCTTACATGCAACTAGGAAATAATATATATAGGTTATGAGGTATAGAAATCTATCTTACCCTACAGGAAAATAGAAAGGAAGGGGATAAGAGAGGGGGTGATGGTTATAGAAGGGAAGGCAGATTGGAGGAAAGGGTAATAAGAATACATGCTGCCCTTGGGTGGGCAAAGGGGGGAGACTGGGAGAAAATTTGAAATTCAAAATTTTATGGAAGTGAATGTTGAAAACTGAAAATAAATGTTTTTTAAAAAAAATTAAAAAATGAAGTCTGCCTCATTTCCCACAAGTAGTCCAATGCCTTTCTGCCAATAAGTGTTGGTTGCCTATAGCTTTGTCCACTCCCCCACCTTAGACGTGACTGGTATTGGGTTACATATTTAACAAACTCACCAGAAGCTCTCCATTCACCTTTTCAGGGTTATCTCTCAGCACAGTCATGTTGGGAGGTGACCCACTGACTGACTCTGATGTTGCTGCAGTTGAGTTTTCTCATTGGGGGTTAACTTCAAAACCCCCATAGAAGCTATACATGAAACCCAGTCCTGCCACTTTAGTCACACCTTGTGGTAGGATCAAAAGCAGCATTACCCAGCTTCAATCTGGACTTTATTCACCAGACTTGGCTCTAGATGACTTTGGGATGTTTCCAAAAATCAAATGCAACTTCAAAGAATGGTTTGCCATCATTGAGGATATGCAAAAACTTGGGCCTTCAGCTCTGAAGGCAACTTCAAAGAGTCCTAAAAATATGTTCTGCCCAGCTTCAGTGGTGGAATGAGCACGCCAGCTCCTGGGACATTGATTTTTAAAAAGATGGGTCTTATCTGACTATATGAGTTTAGCCTTGATATAAGAAAGAACAAAATCCTAAGAATTCAAATTAACCCAAGTTGAATGGGCCCTTCTGAGTTCCCCCTTAAATGAAATATTCATGCCAAGGTTGAATGCCCCTAAATCAGACATGGTGGGAAGAAACTTCTTGGTCACATGGAAAGGAAGCTAGAAAGGGAGCAGGGAGGAAATGGGAAAATAAAGAAAAAGACAGAAGAGTCGGAAATGTCAGACATAGAAATATATTACGTTAGACATGTAAAGGTATACACATATGTGTATAGTAAAATGTGTATGTGAAAAGAATGCTAGAGGAATTAGGAAATCCTACAGAGAAACAAGGAATTCTAAGAGATGAAAATGACTCATTAATTCCACAAAACCTCGAAGTCAGTCAATAAACATTTCTTAAACACCTACTGTGTGCCAGGAAGCATTCTAAGCATGAAACAAGGTTCAGGTGAAGTGCATTTCTTGGAGCCTTAGCTCTCAAATAGGAGCCATGTTTCCTAAAAGTTCCAGCTATTTCTAGATGGTTTCTATAGGCTTGTTATATACTAGAGTGATGATAAATTCTAGTCTGGGTGGATCAATTTCTGTTTGCAAAGTCCATGGAATACATTCTCTCTTTAGAGCTTCATGACACCCTGCATTTGTTATCTTCAATCTATAGAGGTGGAAACTGAAGCTAAGTCTCCAAGCCACTTGTCTGTGGTCAATAGCCAAGACTTGGAAGACGTGAGACTCCACCACAGGCCTAAAGGATGCTCAGCCCACTGTTCTGTCTTCTGCAAAATGCTACTGCTTACAATTCAAATTCCATCCCTGAAGATTTTCACAGCAGGAGTGGGAAGTCTGTAACAGAATCTGCTTCACCCCTACCTCATTCAGGCCTGCCCTATAGTCTAGCTTTAGTTCCAATTACTTTGGGATGTTTCTAAAAATCAAACCTACCTTCAGAGAATGGTTTGCCAACTTTAATCAATGAAATATTTGCCACATCACGGGTACTTTATAAATGCCTTTTCATTCTTTCAGTAAGGTATTCATGGATTCATTTATTCATTCCCCATCCCAGTCCCACAGTGGAGTTAGTATATATTTGTCCTCTATATACAGATTCAGAAACTGAAGCCCAGAGAGACTGAGAAGATTGTACATAATCACACAATTTTTCTGTGTTTAAGATAGTATTGATGGATCTGCAAAATACCTATAAACCCAAACTGCAAGACAACGTTATTGAGGTAATTCAATGTGTGAGAGATGTCAACTCCATGGTACAAACAAAGAGATAAAGGAGTTTGGGGTAGGGAAATATGAGTTATGAGTTTAATGATTTGAGTAAATTGGGTTTAGCTTAGAAGGAATGGTAGGGGGTTGATAGACTGGGGGTGGGGTAGAAGGGAAGAGAAGTAAGGGCATCTGAGCTGTAATTTCAGAATCAACCTAAGTACCATCAATGATGTGTTAAATCTGAAGTTGACCAGACTCAGAGATTATTTGGGAGCAATGGAGTCTGTGGGTGCTCCCCATCTATTCATAGTATTGTCTCAAGTTATACCCATTTCAGAGTGAGACCAAGAGAATCATTTCAAGGAAAATTAGCCTTGTAACCATGGAGATAGCCAATGTGCCCTCCAAAAGCTGCTCAATCTACCCTGCCCCATCTTCCTTACGGAGCCTCTACATGTAGTACAGGATACCTAAGTACTCTTATGCAGAGCAGTGGGAGAGGGTGAGGTGGAGAGAAGAAACTCCTCCCCCCCCAAAAGAATAGAATGATCAGCTTGGTATGATTTACATAGAGTCAATCAGGCACAGTGACAGTATCTAAATCTTTGAATTATATTACACAAGAAAATGCTTCTTATGGGAAAAGAAATCAATACTCAAAAAGATGAAAAATATCATTGAAAGATAATACAAATAACAGTGTGACAAATTTTGACCAATTGCAGGCAAATCTAATTGGATATTCCTATCTTTTTAAAAAATCTTGCAGTGGACCAACATCATCACGAGAAAGTTGGTTCAAAGGCCTGGTGTTTTGGGCTGATTAAAGCCAGCTTACTGCTTAACTTCCTGCTGACCACGTTTCCTTTAGCTTTCTGTAATATATGTGCCACATGGGTTATCTAAATGTACAGATGTAACTATAGATATGCAGATGGATATGAAATGATGCCTGACCTTTCCTTCAGAGTAGGAAAGTAAACAATGCCTGCTTCACCAAGCTAACAATGTTAGCTTGAAGTGGGAGGGGGAAGGCAAGCCCAAGAACATCATGAGGCATTTCAGTCTCCAAGAATGAATGAACTATTGGGAAAGAGCTGTATCTCTCGCCTCCCTCAAATATTGGTAGTCTGAAAGGTGATAGGTTACGAACAAAAGCTGATTACCTCATCACTCTTAAGAGGGAAGACAGCCCTTACTTTAGACTCACCAATTTAGCTCCTCTCCCTCAAACCTAGATTACATATAAGATCATTATAGTGACTATAGAATAAAGCCATGTATCTAAGCAAACACAAATTAGAAAAATTATGCACGTTAGACTATTTCAAAGAATATAAGAGAGCGGATGAGTTCTTTAGTTGGGAGTAAGACAAGATTTCATCTTCAACCAGGAGAGAATAATTTCACCAATAGGAATTTGTTTCTCAGTAATCTTTAGAATTCCAAGCAAGCCAAGAGACATAGTGAGGTGAGGTTCCCATGAACATCTACCATTATAAAGTTTTTTTCTTCTGTGCTCTTACTGTGTGCTCTGCCCACGAATCTCTTCTGAAAAGCATCTAGAGCCAACTAGTCCCAAAGTATCAGACTCAAAATTCTATTTACTGTAGGAATCATGCCTCTTTCCACACAAGGCAGGTAGTACAGGCTCTCCGTCCCCCACCTCACTTGAGAGATTGGGGATTACACGTTCCAGTTTGGGGGTTATTTTTCCTTATGGGAACAAACAGAAGCAAAATACATCTTCTCTCCGTCGTATTAAAATTATGCACACCAAACATTGACTTAACCTTCCTCTTGCCAAACATAGTTTTTTTCCTCCACTATATTTTTATTTATTTTAAACTTAAGTACAAAATGAGGAAAAAAAGAAAGCATTACCATGCACACAGCAGAACATGAAAGGATTCAATATAAAGCAATAATTTTCCATGTCAAGAAAACCTATATAATAAATAGTACACATTCTTTTCAAAGCTGTCCAGCTTTTTTTGCTTCCTCGTATGTTTTCTTTTTTCCTTTACTGTGCACTTTTTACTTTATTTTTCACCTTTTCACCTTCTTCCCCCCTGCCCCAGGAGGCTACAATTAACCAAAGAGACACACACATATGCATATATGTATATATGTGCCTATGTATGTATGCATATATGTACATATGTATTAGGTGTATGTACATATACAAATGTACACACATACATATACACACATACATGTAGATATGCATATATAAACATATGAAAACACATATATGTAAGACCCTATTATGATTATTTCCACCTGTCATCTCTTTCTCTGCAGATGGATAGCATTTCCTTCCTAAGTTCAAGTCTTTCCATATTGTTCTAAATCCATCAGCTCATCATTTCTTACACCACAGTATTCGAACCCAATCAAATTCTATCTGGAAGACTGCTATGACAGTTTTTCCCCCCAATTTTTCTGCATTTCCTCTATTCTTGGTTACATAGGTTTTATTTATGCAGGAAATTCTTAGTTTAAAATAATCAAAATTATCCACTTTACACTTCAACACTTCTCTCACCTCTCATATAGTCTGATACTACTGGATCCAGTTCCTTCACATCTTTTTCCCTTGGTTTTTTTTTTAAATTCTTGACCCTCTCTTCTTCCAAATGAACCCAGTTATTATTTTTTTCTGACTCAGTTAGATAATTTCTAAATAATTTTATTGGTGTGGTATTACATAAATAGATTAATTAGGTAAAATTGCCACTTTTATCATATTATGTGTACCTACCCATGCATGATAAATATTACTTAAATTATTTAGATATAGCTTTGTTTGCATAGAAGGTGTTTTGTATTTATATTCATACAGTTCCTGTGTCTGTTTTGGCAGGTATACTCTCATAATATTTTTACTATCTACTTATTTTATGTAGTCTAAAACTATTAATTAATATTGCTGACACATAGTGTAGTTTCCCTATTTTTCTCTTTTGATTAAATCTGATTTTAGATTTAGCTTCATCTGAAATCATGATTACTACACCTGCTTTTTTTACATAATAAATTCTACTCCAGATCTTTATTTTAGGTTTATGTGTATCTCTCATTTTGCTGAATTCAGATTTTTAATCTTCTATAAGTTTCTATTTTGTGGGTAAATTCATTCCTTTCACATTCTAAACTAAAATTACTTACTGTATATTTTCCTCCTTCCTATTTTCCTCACTGTCATTCTCATCCTATTCCTCTCCCTCCGTCTTATGCCCCTCCTTACTCTCTTATTTCTTTCTGAATTTAGAAGACTTTTATACATTCATATGTGTGTGTGCACATTTATGTATGTATGTACTGTTCTTTCTTTAACCAATTCCCAATGAGAGTTGGGTTCCAGAACTACCCACCCTCCTCCTACATCTACTTCCTCTGTATCAGTTCTTCCTCTTGCCCTCCATTTGAATGATATAATTAGTCTTTTTTGAGCTTTTCCTATACAATTTCACTTTGTAGAATTCCATCATACTCAGCTCTGCCCAACTCTTTCTTTTGAACTACTCAAATATTAATGACAGTCTTAGATATACAATTTACTTTTCCATGTGTAAAAAGTAAACAGTTTGCCTTTATTGAATCCCTCATAATTAGTCTTTGATCTTGGATCTTGTATGTCAGATTTTCTATTTAGTTCTGGTTTTTCTGCAATAAAATCCTGAAAGTCTATCGATTCATTGAATATCCTCTTTTTTCATTCAGGATTAAACTTAACTTTTCTGGGTATATTTTTGAGCTTTTACCCCTGTTCTTTTGCTCTTCAATATATAGTGATTCAACTTTTGGGGTAGCCGCTGCAAGGTCTTGTATAATTCTAACTGTGACTCTGCCATATTTGAATTGTTTTCTCTTTTATTGTTTGTAATATTTTTTCCTTTATCTGGGGGTTTCATAATTTGGCTATGATATTACTGTAGATTTTCCTCCAAAGAAGTCTTTTAGTTGGTGATGGGAGGATGGTTTTTCTATTTCTACTTTCCCCTCTTGTTCTAACACTACAGGAAAATTTTCTTTAATTGTTTCTTGTACTACCGTATCAAGATTCTTTTTGGTCATAACTTTCAGGTACTCTAATTATCCTCATGTTTTCTCTTCTTAATCTCTTCTCCAGATCAGTTGTTTATCTTCATTGAAAGTATTTGACAAAATGGCTGAAAAACATCATGCTAAAAAGCATGGGAGTAAGCACACAGCCCTGCTTCACTTCATTGGTGGCTGGGAAAGCATGACAGCATTGTGCACTAACCTGGGCAAGCATTCCATCATGAAATTGTTGTATGATACTGATGAACTTCTCTGGGCAACCAAATTTTGACATAATTTTCCATAAACCCTCATGACTAACAGTATCAAAGGCCTTGGTAAGATCTACAAATGTAGAGACCCTTATTATCAATGTGCTGAAAGAGGACAAGCTTATAATTTTTGGTATCTTTAATGCTAGAGTACCAGACTTGGCAGAGAGTTCTAGGGAGGAATGGAATTGAAAAGAGCAACAGTAGTGGTCACTTACTATTGAAGACCTGTGCATCATATGACCTTCTCATCAACAACACTGTTTTTCATTTACCTAAATGCAATAAAACTTCATGGATGCACACTCGCAGCAAACATTGCATCTAATAGACTATGCGATTGTAAGGAAAAGAGACAGACAAGATGTGAGAGTGATGGTGTGAGTGTGGTGCAGAGTGCTGGACTGATAATAGACTTATCCTTTTCAAGCTAAATATTTGCATTCAGCAAAAGTGCTGCTCCCAAGGCAAAATGACTACCTGAAGAATTAATGTCAACATATTAGAGCCCTTCTCTGAGCATGAACAGTTTGTTGCTAACTTGTAGGGAAAGTTGAGACAATGCACACTTGGCAAGAGTGGAGCAGAAAAGGAGTAGGCAGCTTTCAGAGATTTGGTGTACAGCACTGCATTTGCTCATCTGGGTCAGAACACTCGCCAACACCAAGACTGGTTTGATGAAAATGATAGGGAAATTCAGAAACTGCTAAATGAAAAATGAGAACTCCACAGGATTTACCAGCAGGATAGTTCATTCATCTCTAAAAAGGGAGCATTTTATTTCATCAAAGGTAAAATACAAGCAAAGCTTAGAGAGATGCAGGATATCTGGTTCAGTTAGAAGGCAGATGAAATTCAGTTTTATGCTGATAGTAACAATCTAAAGTGCTTTTATGATGCCCTAAAGGATATTTATGAACCAAAGACCTATAGTACATCACAACTAATCAGTACTGATAGAGCCACATTGATTAGTGATAAGGACATAATCCTAGAGATGGGCTGAACACTTCTGTAGTGTTCTCGACAGACCATCATCAATCAATGCTGAGGCCATTGACCATTTATCTCAGGCTGAAGACAATCCTTCCTTAACTGAATATCTAACTGAAGAAGAAGTTTCAAGGGCCATTGGGCTCCTTTCTTGTGGCAAACCACCTAGTACTGATTCTATTTCAGCTGAGATTTACGAGGTGAAACCTAAATAAGCTCGCACAAAAGCTAACTGAAATTTTCCAAGTTATATGGCAAAAGGAACTTATCCCCCAGGAGTTCAAGGGTACCACTGTTGTCATCATTTATAAAGGTAAAGGAAATAGATTGCCCTACAACTATCACAAGGAGGTCTCTCTCTTAGTCATTGTTGGAAAGACTCTTGCTAGAGTCCTCTTTAATAGGCTGACCCTTCACCTGGATGATGGTCATCTATCTGAGAGTCAGTGTGGCTTCAGAAAGGGCTGAAGAACAGTAGATATGGTGTTTGCTTCTTGGCAACTCCAGGAGAAATTCCAAGAACAGAACAGAAGTCTGTATATGTGTGTGTATGTATGTATATATGTGTAGAGAAAGAGATCAGGCATGTATATATAAAGAGAGATATATAATCACCTCTAATCCTCAGATATGGGATGGTGCCTCTGGTCCCAGGTCCTTTTTACCATTATCTTTTAGCTTTGTTCTAAGCCCAAGCTTTGCACTCCTTTTCCTCTTCAAGTCATAGCTAAAGTCCCTAGGCACACTATGCTGGAAATGCTCTTGCTCCCTGAGAACCTTCCAGTGGCTATGACTTTCAGTTCTCCCCTCTGCCCTGGAAAGAACTAAGCTGTCCTATAAATCCCTACAACCAGCAGCATCCCCACTCCACTGCTTTTGCCCTCACCAGGCATGTACCAGTTCCTTCTAACCTAGGACCATCTCTGCAGCACAGCTGGGCCTGATGTCCCTGCGGCTCTCTAAATCTTCCCCCACTCTGATGTTCAATTCTCCACACTGTCTAGAATGAGAAAATTGCTGTTTATGAGGTCAAATCTACCTCCCAGCCAGCTTCCTCCAGGGTTCACATTTTTCTGCTTCAGTTGAGCTAGCTTGGAGGTGCTTACACTTCCCTCCAGCTGAACCTCCAACCTGGGATCTTTCTTAGGATATTCTCCCATTTTTCCAGGAGGACCACTGTTGTGCCCCAACTCTTGTTTATTTTTGGCACTCTTTGTTCACCTTGAGGCACTATTTTGTCTTGTTTGTGGAGGAGGTCTGAAGAACTTGAAATTTTCTGAATTACTTTGCCACCTTCCCAGAATCCTTTCACCACACAGCTTTTTTAAAGCTTTTTTTCTGTTGACCTTGATATTCCATCATCAGCCTTAGCTAATCTTGAGCTTTAGTACTCCTGTCTTCATCTTCTATGGCCCTGTCACTTATCTGTATTTTTCTTTTATCATCTGTCCTTGTGTGCATCTTTAACCCTTGTGTAACACTAGGTGTTATTAGAGAGTACTGGAGAAAGAAGTTGGAGTCAAAATTCTCAAAGACCTAAACAAGCTCAGGACTTTCCTGAAGTCATTCCTCTTTCTCTCCCCCTTCCAAAGTGTCCAGTCTGGGAAAGGGGACAGGGTGTTAGCCCCAAGGGTTTGATCAGAATGATCACAACAAAGTATTGATAAAAACGGGATAACTTCCAAGATATTAGGATAAAAGCTCACTATTCAACAGAAACTGCTGTGAAAAACTAGAAAGCAATTAGGCAGAAACTAAGCATAGAACAACATCTTACACTGTATACCAAGATAATCTCAAAATTGGTACATGATTTAGACATAAAGGGTAATGTCATAAACAAAATAGGGAAGTATAGAAATAAATTACCTGTCAGATCTATGGATAAGGAAAGAGTTCATGACCCAGCAAGAGATAGAGAGGATCATTTTATTACATTAAATTAAAAAGGGTTTATGCAAACAAAATCAATACATCTAAAATTAGAAGAAAAGTAAGAAACTCAGGAGAGGAGACATAGTAAGTTTCTCTGATGAAGGTTTAATTTTTCAAACATATAGGGAACTGGGCCCAGTTTATTAAAATAAGAGTCATTCTCCAGTTGACAAGTGACCAAAGCATATGAACAGGCAGTTTTCAAAAGAAGAAAGTAAAACTAACAATATTCATTTTAAAATGCCCCAAGTCACTAACAATTAGAGAAATACAAATTAAAGTAACTCTAAGGTACTACCATCCACCCATCAGATTGGCTACATAACAGAAAATGAAAATGACGAATGCAGGGGGTGGAGAGATAAGTAGAGACAATAATGCACTATTGGCAAAGTCATGAACTGACCCAACCATTCTAGGAAACAACTTAGCAATAAGCTCACGGGGCCATCAAAGCAGGTATACCTCTGACCCAGCCGTGATGTTACTAGGTCTGTCCCATAAAAGGCCAAAGGGAAAGGACGCATGGGGACAATGATATTTTCATGAGCTCTTTTGTGGTGGCAAAGAATTGGAAATTGAGGGGTTGCCCATGAGCTGAGGGATGGCTGAACAAATGATGGTATAGAATTGTGATGACAAGCAAGATGGTTTTAAAAATGTAGGAAGACTTATATTAACTGATGCAAAGTGAAGCGAGCAGAACCAGAGGAATAATCTACATAGTAACATCAATGCTGTGAGGATGATCCATTGTGAAAGGCCTGTTCTGATCAATATAATTATTGACAGCAACTCCAAAGGGCTCTTAATGAAAAATGCTATCCACCACCAGAGAGAGAACTGATGAACTCTGTGCAGTTTGAAGCAGATTTTCTTTCACTTTATTTCTGTTGGGGTTTTTTCGTTTCACAACATGGTTAATGTGGAAATTTTTAAGAGACAGAGACCCAGGAAGCCAGCCTACTAAGTGCTAAGCACTGCACAGTTACAAAGAAAAGCAAAAGGCCATCTCTACTCTTAAGGAGCTTACGGTCTAGTAGGGGAAGGGAGGATAAGCAAATATGTACAAACAATCTACATACTACAGTATAAATAGGAAATTGTTCAAAGAGAAAAGGCACTAGAATTAAGAACTGGGAAAGGTAGAACTTGAAAAACCTGGAGGCCAAGACAAGGAGAAAGAACATTTCAGGCATGTTTCCTGCCAGCTTCCCATCATTCCAGCTGGGTGAAAAATATTCCTTTATTAGTGAGAGTCATATCCAGAACAGCTACATGATAGATGCCTTAAGGCAAATGACCAAAATTTTAGTTGCTCTATTTCAGAAAAAGGGCTAAAGTAGATACCCCTGCTACAGAGATCCTGCATTACTATAACAACCTTCTCCAGTGGCAAGAATGTGATCTCTTGGTCCAAGAGTATAATCTTTATAAACCTACCAGAATAGGGCTTGGGTCTCTCCCTTCATTGAATCTGATTCAAGTATTCTCCCTGTGCTTCTCTGCTGGAGTTCTTTCATTTCCTCATGTATATGTTGCTGCTGCTGCTCCTGCAAGGATATTTCTGAATCTTCCATTTTCTTGTAGGCAATTCCTTATGTGGAAACATTCTCTCCCTTTGCAGATCAGCCAATGACTCATCTACAGCTTGTCTTAGAGAGTTGCCTGGGGTACTATAAAGTTCAAGAACTTGTCCAAAGTCACATGGGTAGTAAGCAAGAAAGCTGAGATTTGAGCCTGAGTCCTCTGGCTCCAAACTCACGATTCACTTCAGTGTCCCACATATAACTCAGGACACGATGATGCTCAGCTTGAGTTACTAATGAGATATTCCAATAGTGAGGTTCCAACAGACTCTCTCCAACAGACTATGCGTGCAACCCTGGAAAAACATCAGAGTTAAAGATAAGTGACCCAGTTGGAATCTGAATCCATTGAAGATAACTTCATAATCAATGAGGTCACAGATCCTTTTGGGTAACTGAGTGTTCATCAAGGTCAGAGTTTATAAAGTTTCAAAGGGAGAAAATGCAAAGAGAAGAGAAAAGTGGTCAACGACAGAACGTTAAAAATCCATCACCTTAAGTAGGCACTATTAACTGAGGGCTTATGAACATGTTTTTTAATACTTTGATAAGTACTTCAATATGATTGATCTCCTTTGTATTATGAATTTCATAATATATTTAAAAAACATATTTCTAGGCAAGAGTCTATAGACTTCACCTGACTTCCAAGAAGATGGTGAACCTGTGCTTAATCTTCATGGAAATGAGGATTCAGACAAAGGGAGACTAGAAAGATAAGAGAACTAGGAGAAGGTAATATATCTGCAGGTAGGAAATAATATATAACAAGGGCATCTAGTATTATCAAATGTTGTAAAGTGGTTGATGACAACGAGGATTCCCAAAACGTCACAAGATTTGATGATTAGGACATCACTGGTGACCCTTGATGGCTTAACTGAAGAGTAACCCTTAACAACATGATGCTGACTAAGCCATAGTTCAAAGACCTCAGAAGAGAATGAATGGGTGGTGCAGAAGTAGAGGCACCTAGAGTATGAATCTTTTTCTAGAATTTTGCATTGGAATTTGTCATTAGATAAAACTATTATAAGAATTGAGAGTAAGTTTTCATTGAATTAGTAAAGGAAAGCATGTGGAAAGAGAGATCTTGAAATCACGTATAGATGCCAGAGTGAGGTCCTGATGGGGCTATAGCTGCCTAGTATGAAGAAATGGGAACACTTAGAACATAGGTTCTTAGGGTCATAGATTTAGAGTCCAGTCTTCAGAGACCAATTTCTTTTAGAGTGAAGGAAAATGGGGTCCACAGAAGTGACTTTCTCCAGGTCACATAGTCAGGATTTGAATCCAGTTTCCCTAAATATAAAATGAGTGCTAGCCCACTTGCCCACTATACTATATTCTCTTCCTTGCTATTAAGAAGTAAGGATACATATTGTTTTGATATATGAAGGAGGGGAGGAGGAGAATATCCGTGAGAAAGCAAAGAAATTTTAATCAAGTACAGGCATTTGTGGATGTGATACATCACTTCACATGTAGAAGGTGTGAATTTATTTAAAGACAATTTGTAATACCAGAAGACCCCCCTCGTTTGGTTAAGGTAACCCAAAATTGGACCAGGTGTGCTAGTGCAGCAAATGGCCAAGAGAAGACAGGCTGGTGACAGAGAACAAATGCAGAGCATCAGCAATTCTTAGAGCCAGCTTCAGATGGGAGGATATTGGGCTGAGCTCAGACAAAGTGAGGTCTGCTTTGGGGTCTGCTTCTCATTCCATTTTCTCTAAGCAAAGAAGCAGTCCAAGGACATAATCTAAACAGACAAGAATTCTATCCAATTCCCAATTAGAGGCATAAAAAGATAAAAGAAGGATAGAGGAGAAAGAACACTGGATTGGGAGTCAGAGGTCCATGATTCAAATCCTACCATTGACACTTTTCTGGCTTGGTGACTTTGGGTAAGTCATTTAACTTTTCTGGGCCTCAGTTTTTCAACTGTGAAATGAGAGGATTTGATAGTCTCTGAGATATTTTCTTCCTCTAGATTTAAAGGAGCCCAGAACTCAGCTAGTCTAACACCCTCAATTCGTAGATGAGGAAACTGAGATTCAATGAAGTAAAGGGCTTTCTCCAAGACCAGGGTTGTCTTAACTGAAATCCATCCCTCCTTCTATTGCACTGGGATATCTCTAGAAGCAACTACTACCAACTAGCAGTCAAGAAATCTGCAATGAATCCAGAAACATACTCATGGCTAGAGTAGGGTTACAGTAGAATGGATGCACTAATAGTGGATGTCCAAATATTTTTGTCCAAAACCAGAATGACTAGGTTCTCAAACATAGTTTATTCATCAACCCTAACTCCCAGGCTTGACAGCATTCATTTAGAGGATGAAACCTGATGTGTTTGCTTAAAAATATGTTGTCATGTTGTCACATTGGTCTGCCAAGATCTGTCCTACTTCTGCCTCTCCTTGGAGTGATGGTGTGCTCCAAGACTGAAAGTGTGCTTACAGAGATGCTTTCCATTTAAAGGGCCCATGTGGGAGCAAGAAGACAGGCAGCCAACAACATTCTTGAAGGCCTGACCATCTCCCCCTGTTTACCAATTTGACCACTGAAATTTGACCACTTTAATTGATCCCTTTGATTTAAGGAATTGAATTTCTTTTAAAGTTAAAATATCCTGTCAAGGGCTAGCACATTAAACCATTCAGCTATTACTGCCTAAGTATGAGTTCAATTTTCAGACCATTTCTAAGGGAAGCTATCTGAGAACTACTCTTTTCCAATAAAATGCACAATAGCTTAGTTAAAAATGCCTATTCCTCAAACACCCCACAAAGAAAGTTCAGGCCTCAGGGCAGCAGCATGGCTAAGGGCACACAAGGTAGATAGCTAACAATGTAACAACTCATGGGGAGGGTCCCTGTATTCAAGAAATTCAAGAAATAGGTTGGTATAGGGGAAAGGCCCCACACCTATAATGAGAAGATACTTGGGTCAAAATGGCAGCCCTGACCATTATTAGCTCTGTAAGCTTTGTTGCTCTTTAGTCTTTTCAGTTGTGTCCAACTACTCATGGACACACTTGGGGTTCTCTTGGAGAAGATACTGGGATGGTTTGCCATGAAGTTACTTAATTTCTCTCACCCTTCATCTGGAGGCTGAAATGAGGAGAAAGAACATTTCAGGCATGTGTTTACTGCCAGCTTCCCATCATTCCAACTGGGAATGATTTTATCTGTAAAATGGAGATAATAATTTTTTGCATACCCAGTCTCACAGGATTATTGAGAGGAAAGAAATTTGCGAACGTGAACTGCTATAGACATGTGAGACACTTTAATACTTTTTGAGAAATGCGCATTTAAAATATTTTGCTGTTCATTTTAGACTTGCCCAACTCATTGTGACCCCATTTGGGGCTTTCTTGGTAAAGATACTAGAGTGCTTTGCCATTTCCTTCTCCACCTCATTTTACAGATGAGGAAACTGAGGTAAACAGGATGAAGTGATTTGCCTAGGGTCACACAACTAGAATTACCTAAGTCAGATTTGAACTCAGGAAGATTAGTCTTCCTGCTTCCAGATCTGGCACTCTATCCACTGTTCTGAATTCTCTCCCTCCCTCCTCTACATACTAAATAGGAAAACAATATTATACTCATTATACCTGTGAGGTCATGTAAAATATATTTCCATATTAGCCATGTTGTAAAAATTTCAAAAATGAAAGAAAGTGAAAAAGTCTGCATCAATTTGCACTCACACCCTGTCAGTTCTCTCTCTGGAGGTAGGTGGTATTTCTCAACATGAGGCCTTTGGAACTGTCTTGGATCATTTTCTTGATCACAGTAGTTAAGTCTTTATACAGTTGATCATCCTTACAATATTGCTATTACTGCATATATCGTTTTCCTGATTCTGCTCGTTTCACTTTGCAGCAGTTTGTATAAGTCTTCCCAAGTTTTTTTCTGTAACCTTTCCCCTTGTCATTCTTTATAGCACTATAATTCTCCATCACAGTCATATAACACAACTTGTTCAGCCCTACCCAACTGATGGGCATTCCTTCAATTTTCACTTCTTTGCCACCACAAAAACAGCTGCTATAGATATTTTTCTACATATAAGTTCTTTCCATTTTTCTTTTATCTCTTTCATCACCTAGTAGTGATATTGAATAGTAGTAGTATTGCTACATCAAATAGTATGCATAGTTTTATAGCACTTGGGACATAGTTCCAAATTGTTCTCTAGAATGTTTGGACCAGTTCACAAATCCACCAACAATGCATTAATTTCCCTATTTTTCCACATCCCCTACAGCATCTGACATTTTCCATTTCTGTCATGTTGGCCAATCTGATTTGTCAGGAATAGTGTAGGAGGCATGTCATGACCTGATAAAAAAAGGATTCAGTGATCTCCCAGGTGCTGTCCAACTCTCAAATTTTGTAAATCTGTGTTGTTTGGGGGAGGAGCTGTCTTCAAATATTCGAAGAGCTGTTGAGTAGTAATTAGACCTGTACTGCTTGACCCCACCAAGGGAAAAACTGAGAGTCATCATTCTACAAGTGGCCAAGATAGAGATGGGCTAAGACTTGGGGATCAGGGGAGGGGAGAGAGAGGCAGGGATCATTAGCTGGAGAGAGCAACCACAGGAAACTGAATAAATGCCAATCAACTCAAGTGTAAATTCTTATCTGATTTATTTCTGATTAGTCTATTCATAACTTTAAAAAACACTTTGATGACCTATAAAAGACTTTTGTCTACTGGGAGGGGTCACACTTTAAGCTATAGCAACTAAAATTTTGCCGTTAGGGTATAGTAGTAATAGCAAAAGTCATAGTAATGAAAAAACAAAAACAAGGAGGAAAAGGAGAAGAGGGAAGGAGAGAAAAACAAGAAAATGATGATGAAGATGATGGTGATGAATATAATAATAATGAAGGTGGTGATGATGATCTAACATTAGTATAATGCTTTTAGGTACGGAAAATACAGTATTCATTTTCTTTCATCTGATCTTTATGACAATTCTGTAGGTGCTATTATCTATATTTTACTGATGAAAAAACTGAGATTGTATCTCAACCCCTGAGGCTCTAACTTTAAGCCATCTCAACTTGGTTAGGCTCATCAGGTTTCATGATCCACTGGCATATCCTGAAAGTGACCAGAGTCACCTCCTGTCCAGGATGAAACACCGGAAGATGACTTAGTATCGATAAAACCTTAGCTGTACATTAGCTTTGCAGGTAGTTGGTTAAACTAATTATTAGAAGGGCTTAGGTTCATAGGGTTTGGAAGTGAAGCACCTTAAAGAACATCCAACCAGATTGGAGCTGAAAGGAATCTTACAGTCCACCTTGTCCAACTTCCTCATTCATAAGGAAACTGAGACCAGAAATACCTTTGCTATCAACACAGGTAATCGGTAAGAGAGGCAGGATTTAAACTGAGTTCTTCTCACTCCCAGTGTAATGCTTTTTCCACTATACCATGCTTCTACTGATCTATTTTATGGATTAAGATAGGAAGGCCAAGAGAGATTAAATTACTTGTCTAAGGTCTTATAGTAATTAGATTTGCTGGGATTCAAACTGAGGTATCCTGGCTGCCTGATAATTTTGGGGTTTTTTTGTTTTTCATGATGATTCATTTTCATATCCAATCAGATGTTGGATCATGTGATTCCTATCTCTAGAACATCTTCCATGCTGCACCCCCTCCTTCCTTTATGCATACTTCTCCAGGGCCTCATCATGTCACACCTGGACTATTGCAGTAGATTCAGCCTCAAAACTCTCCCTATTTGATTCATCTATCCAGCCCCTAGTGTTTCCCTCATACTTCTAGGATCAAAGAAAATTCCCACCTTTGGCAGCTCTTCTCGACTTGCATACAACTAGAAGGAAGGAAACAAGCAAAGGAGGTGTTATTATTATCCTCATGTTACAGATGAGGAAACTGAGTAAAACAGGTTATGAGACTTGCTCAGGATCAGACTTAATAAATGTGAGGATGGATTTGAACTCAGGTTCAGGGATCAATTCTCTGTGCCACCCACTGTCTATGTATTTTGCAGCCTCATCATCCATATTTCCCTCTCATCAATTCTACAATACAGTTTTCTTCATACATGACATTCTATCACCCATCTCTGTGCATATGTTCTGAATATACAACAAACTTAAGATACTTTCACTCCCCAAATCTGCCTTATGGAATCCTTAGTTTCCTTCAAGACTCAAGCATCATGTTTTACATGAAGTTCTTTTTATCCCCCCAAGTGTTCACACTTTCACCCCACAAAAATTGCAAGAAATCTATTTTGTATGTATATATGTATCATATATGTACAAACATATATATAATGCATGTATATATACATGTGTGTATATACTTATATGTGTGTGCATTACCTTCCTTAGAGAATGTAAGGCCCTTGAGGGCCAGGATCATTTCTCTTTTGTCTTTGTATTTCTGGAATCCAACATAATGCTTAGCACACCATGCATGCTTATTGAATGTTCACTGATTGATCTGAAGAATGCAATGAAATTGTTGAAGTGGACAGGATTCCGGGAAGATGGCAGAATGAGACAGGAAATACAGAGTTCTCCTAAATTGTCCCACAAGCAAGGTAAAATATTGCCACAAAGTGAAATTTGAGCAGCAGAAATAATTGAAAGTCAAAATAAAGCAATTATCCTCCTAAGACAATGTGGGAGGACCTCAGGAAAGACTTGTCCTCCAGGGGAAAATCAGCCCAACTGAAGTGCAAAGACCTCCAGACCAGCTCCATTGAATCAACAAGCAATAAGTCTTGTAGGTGGGGGGGGGGAGGAGAGGGGGAAAGGGGGTCAGACTCAGGAAATTTCCCTCCCGGACAGTACGGGGTTAAACAGCTGAGCACTGGAAGATTAAAAGACCCTGAGTTTTGCCCAGGCCCAGGCATAGCCAGTGATATGGCCCTGAGTGAAGAGTGAACACATGAAGAGTGACTGCAGTAACAGAGGTGTGTGGCCATGTTGGATGTGGGCACTTGTAGCAGAGCAGAATCCCTGATTTAGGTTCCAGGACAGAAGGGAGCTGTAGTTTGTGGCCATGGGAGGGACCTCAGGGAGCAAGGGCAAGTGTAATGACTGTATGACTGGGGGCTCTAACAATGGCTCACAGACAGAGGGAAGTGCCCAAAAGTCAGGCTCCTGTACACAGCCCAGAAAATAACTGTAAGAAAATCTGATGGCTGAGGCATCATCCGCCACACCTTGGGACTAGAACATGATTCGAATAATAATAAGTTCTAAAAATAATGAATAAATAAAATGAGGAAGCAAAGGAGAAAGAACTCAACCATAGATAGCTACTAGGGGGAGAAAGAAGATCTGAGTTCATACTCAGAAGAAAACAGTGAAAATTTAAAAAGCTTCTCCTTAAAAGAAAAAATGTCAAATAGTCACAAACCCCAAAGGAGTTCTTGGAACAACTTAAAAAGGATTTTAAGAATCAAATAAGCCCTGCCTTGGCCGTGCAGCACCAAGAGGAGGAGATCCAAGCCAGCTTCAGGGACAGAATCTCCAGCGGCCATGCAGGTCCCTCCACTCACAAGTGTCAAAGGTCAGTGAGAGGGTCTTTTTGGCTGGCCAAGAGGGCAGTGGGGTGTCCCCATAACTCAGGCCTCCTCGGGAGGCAGCAGAGGAGGCAGCAGCAGACAAGGCCTCCCAAAGCAGGCAGGAGCTCAGATCCATTGTTGAAGGTCTCCTCATAAACCCCCTAAGGGAACTGAGCCCTGTGAGGTGGCCCTGCCCCCACCTGAGCAGCTGAACTTAATTTCACTCTGAATAGCAGCCCCAGCCCCACCCAAAGCCCTAAGGCTGGGAAGCAGCATTTGAATCTCAGACCCCAAGCACTGGTTGGGCAGATCTGGAGGCAAAATGGGTGTGGAGAGGAAACTCAGAAGTCAACTGGCTAGGAAAATACCCAGAAAAGGGGGAAAAAAACATAAGACCATAGAAGGTTATTTTCTTGGTGAACAGATATCTCCTCCCATCCTTTCTAATGAGGAAGATCAATGCTTACCATCAGGGAAAGGCATAAAAGTCAAGACTTCTGTATCCCAAACATCCAAAATAAGTATTCAATGGGCTCAGGCCATGGAAGAGCTCAAAAAGGACTTTGAAATCAAGTTAGAGAGGTGGAGGAAAAACTGGGAAGAGAAATGAGAGAGATGCAAGAAAAGCAGGTCAACACCTTGCTAAAGGGGATGCAAAAAAATGCAGAAGAAAATAACACCTTGAAAAATAGGCTAACTCAATTGGCAAAAGAGGTTCAAAAAGCCAATGAGGAGAACAATGCTTTCAAAAGCAGAATTAGCCAAATGGAAAAGGAGGTTCTAAAGCTCACTGGAGAAAATAGTTCTTTCAAAATTAGAATGGAGCAGATGGAGGGTAATGACTTTATGAGAAACCAAGAAATCACAAAACAAAACCAAAAGAATGAAAAAATGGAAGATAATGTGAAATATCTCATTGGAAAAACAACGGACCTGGAAAATAGATCCAGGAGAGACAATTTAAAAACCTGAAAGCCATGATCAAAAAAAGAGCCTAGACATCATCTTGCATGAAATTATCAAGGAAAACTGCCCTGAGATTCTAGAACCACAGGGCAAAATAAGTATTCAAGGAAACCACTGATCACCTCCTGGAAGAGATCCAAAAAGAGAAACTCCTAGGAACATTGTGGCCAAATTCCAGAGTTCCCAGGTCAAGGAGAAAATATTGCAAGCAGCTAGAAAGAAATAATTCAAGTATTATGGAAATACAATCAGGATAGCACAAGATCTAGCAGCTACTACATTAAGGGATCGAAGGGAGTGGAATATGATGATCCAGAAATCAAAGGAACTAGGACTAAAACCAAGAATCACCTACTCGGCAAAACTGAGTATAATACTTCAGGGGAAAAAATGGTCTTTCAATGAAATAGAGGACTTTCAAGCATTCTTGATGAAAAGACCATAGCTGAAAAGAAAATTTGACTTTCAAACACAAGAATGAAGAGAAGCATGAAAAGGTAAACAGCAAAGAGAAGTCATAAGGGACTTACTAAAGTTGAACTGTTTACATTTCTATATGGAAAGACAATATTTGTAACTCTTGAAACTTTTCAGTATCTGGGTAGTGGGTGGGATTACACACACACACACACACACACACACACACAACACATCACAGACTGAATTGAATAGGATGGGATCATATCTTAAAAAAATGAAATTAAGTGGGTGAGAGAAAGGGAAGAGAAAGGGAGAAATGGAATGGGGCAAATTATCTCTCATAAAAGAGGCAATCAAAAGACTTATTAATGGAGGGATAAAGAGGGGAGGTGAGAGAAAAACATGAAGTTTACTCTCATCACATTCCACTAAAGGAAGTAATAAAATACACACTCATTTTGGTATGAAAACCTAACTTACAATACAGGAAAGTGGGGTATAAGGGGATAAGCAGGGTGGGGGGGATGATGGAAGGGAGTGCAGTGGGAGGGGGGAGCAATTTGAAGTCAACACTCTTGGGGAGGGACAAGACCAAAAGAGAGAATAGAAGCAATGGGGGGCAGGATAGGATGGAGGGAAATATAGTTAGCCATATACAAGATGACCATTATGGAAGTCATTTGCAAAACTACACAGATATGGCCTATATTGAATTGCTTGCCTTCTCAAAGGGAATGGGTGGGGAGGGAGGAATGAAGAGAAGTTTGAACTCAAAGTTTTAGGAACAACTGTCGAGTATTGTTCTTGCCACTAGGAAATAAGAAATACAGGTAATGGGGTATAGAAAGTTATCTGGTCCTACAGGACAAAAGAGAAGATGGGGACAAGAGAAGGGAGGGATAATAGATGAGAGATTGGTGATAGGGGCAATCAGAATGCTCGGTGCTTTGGGGTGGGGAGAGGGGACAAATGGGGAGAAAATTTGGAACCCAAAATTTTGTGAAAATTAATGTTAAAAGTTAAATAAATAAATTTTTTAAAAAAAAGAATCAAATAAGAGAGGATAAGGAAAAAGAGGGAAAAAATAAGAACAATCGAAGAAAATTATGATAAGAAAGTCAACCAATTGGAAAAAGAGATCCAAAATCTTAAGTAAAAAAATAACTTCCTAAAAACTAGAAAGCTAATAATGTTGGGAGACACCAAGAAATAATAAAAATTGAAAGAATGAAAAAAATTAAGAGAATGTGAAACATCTCATGAGAAAAACAACTGATCTGGAGAATAGATAGAGGAGAGAAAATATGAGAATTGTTAGACTATCTGAATCCAAAAAAAAAATCTACATGATATGTTATAAGAAATCATTGAGGAAAATTCCCCTTAAGTTCTAGAATGAGAGGGTAAAATAGAAACAGAAAAAAATCCACTAATCACCCCCTGAAAGAGATCCCTAGATAAAACTCACAAAACATCATAGCCAAGTTTCAAAGCTCCCAGGTCAAGGAGAATATACTGCATGCAACAAGAAAAATAAAATTTAAATATTGTGGAGCTCCAGCCAGGATAACACAAGATCTAGCTGCATCTACAATAAAATTCAAAGGGCTTGGAACACTATATTTTGAAGCACAAAGGAACTAGGTTTGCAATCAAGAATAACTTACCCAGCAAAACTGAGTATAATTCGGAATGAAAAGAGAAAATGGATATTTAATTAATTGAAAGACTTCAGGTATTATGACAAAAATTCAGAACTCAAAGGAAAACTCGACATATAAGATCCAGGAGAAACATAAGGTAAATATTAAAGACAGTATTATTGTTACTATTATTTCTGTAAGTTGAAAGAACATACATTGATAGAAGACTTGGGGTTGAGTTTAGTATGATGGGATAATTCTTAAAAATAAAATTGGGTAGAGAGAAGTAAAATGTAGCAATTACCTCATACAAATGAGGCATAAATGGAGTGAACCTCACTCTTCTCAGAACTGTCTCAAAGAGGAAATAACATAGACACTCAATTGGGTATAGAAATCTATCTTACCCTACAAGAAAGTAGGAGGGGAAGGTGACAAGAGGAGGAATAATAAGATGGATGACATATTGGGTGAGTGATGATCTGATGCAAAACACTTTTGATGAGGGATAGAGTGAGATAGAGAATAGAATAAACAGGGAGCAGAAATAGAATGGAGGGAAATACTTTTAGCAATCACAACTGTGGAAAAAATTTGAAGCAAGTTTTTGTGGTAAAGGTCTCATTTCTCAAATATGTAGAGTCAAATTTATAAAAATAAGAGCCATTCCCTAATTGATAAATGATCAAAAGACATGAACAGTTTTCAGATGAAGCAATCAAAGCTATCTATATTCATATTTTAAAAATTGTTCAAAATCACTATTGTTTGGAGAAATGCAAATTAAAACACTTCTGATGTACTATCTCATACTTATTTGATTGACTAATAAGACAGAAAAGAAAGGTGATGATGTTGGAGGGGATGTGGGAAAAAAATAAAACATTAATGCAGCACAGGTGGAGTTGAGAACTGATTTAACCATTCTTTAGAGCAGTATGGAATGATGCCCAAAGATCTATTAAGGCATTTACACCCTTTGGTGTAATAATGCCACACTACTAAGTCTGTATCCAAAAAGAGACTAAAAAGAACAAAAAGGAAAAAGACGTATATATACACAAATATTTATAGCAGCTATTTTTTGGTGGCAGGGAGCTGAACACCAGTTGATTGGGAAATGGCTGAAAAAATTGTGCTGTGATTATGAAGGAATACGACTATGCCATAAGAAATGATGAGCAGGATCCTCACAGAAAGATTTGCAGGAATTGATGCAAAGTGAAATGCACTGTCAACAACAAAGTAGCAACAATATTGTAAGATAATCACAACTATTCTTAGCAGTACAACGATCCAAGAAAACTTGAAAGGACTTATGAAAAATGTTATCTGTCCCCAGACAAAAAACTGTTTGTGGATAAATACAGATTGAAGCAAATTTTTTTACTTTATTTTTCTTGAGTTTTTTGGTCTGTTTTCTTTCACAACATGACTAATATGGAAATACATTTTACATGACTACGTATGTGTAATCTCTTGCCTTATCAATGTGGGGGTAGGGAAGGAGGAAGGGAGAGAATTTGAAACTCAGAATTTCAAAAATGATTGTTAAAAATTGTTTTCACATGTAATTGCAGGGAAATAAATTACTAAACAAAAATAGGAAACTAAAAAAAAAAGCAGGAGGATGAGGGAAAGGATAAGAGTCTGATCAGTAATGTGCTCCATATTCTTCTAATATTCTTTCTTTCTAATTTTGGATATAAAGAGAGATATCCAGGTACCATATCCATTTTAATCTTGTCTTGGTAGATGGTGTAAGATATTGGTCTATGTCCAATTTCTGCCATACTACTTTCTAGTTTTCCCAACAATTTTTACCAAATAATACATTCTTACTCCAAAATCTTGAGTGTTTACCTTTATCAAATACAAGGTTATTATGTTTATTTGCTGCTGTAAATTGGATGTCTACTCTATTCCATTGATCTAGAAAAATATAGACTTTCATGAAATAATTAAGAAAGAAAGAATGAAGAGAACATCGTACACAGTAACAGCAATATTGTTCTAAGAACAACTGTGAATGGCTGAGTCAGTCTGAGTATAACAAATGCCCAAATCAACTACAAAGGACCTATGAAGCAAGGTGCTCACTGCCTCCAGAAAAAGAATTAATAAATAAAGGTATCTATAATGTGGGTTTTACATATATACATATTTGCATCTACTTGTAACCTTTCTAGGACAGGACAGGGAGGGAGAAAAAAAGGTAAAAGTGCACAATAGAGAATAAAAGAAAACTTAGAAGGAAGCACAGAAAAGCAGGACAGCTTTGAAAATGATGTGTAGCATTCATTATATTTGTCAAAAAACAGTCAATTATGAAATGGAAATTCATGGGTTTATATTGATTTCTCTTTTATATTTTACTGTATACGTGGAAATGTTCTTTTTTGGAGGAGGGTTGCATCTAAGTTCAAATGAATAAAAAAAAATTAAAGAAACTTTTTAGGTGATTGAAGGGTATCTTTTGAGACACAGGCCAAAGATTGAATTTGAGGGGTAGGATATGGGAGGATTTGAGAGGAACTGAAGGGAGAAGAGAAAGATGCACTAAAAAAGGACACTGTCCATATCCAAAGGAGCAGGAGAATTCAACTGCAAAAGGAGGACACAAGTTGAAGAAGGATTCTATTAGAAAGATTTAGCAATAGGAAGGAGGAGAAGGTCATTGATAAGACCTGGTAAGATAAGGTGAAAAGACTAGGCAAGAGGTCATTAAGACAAAGGGAAGGAAGCTGTGTGCTCTTGTTAAGGAAGCAATAACGTGGAAATGGGATGGATGTGTGTGGAGTTGAAGCAATTCTTACTATAAGCCATTGTACTAGTAAGAGTAATAAGGGACTTTTTCTACTTTTTTCACAGGGTGCTAGAATCCTCCATATTACCACCCAGTGATTTGGACTCTACTCAGAAGGAATGGAACTCTGAGTTGCCAGAGGGGCACCATGCTGTAGTGAATACTGTGATGAATCCCTCTTTTTCACAAGATTTTACAAAGCCCTCTCCGCTCCAAAATAAGCTGTGACATGAACATGCCCCAGAAAAGGAGCATCCTTTGGAATGGGATTATTTCACTTTTGTCTTTGTACACCCATAACACGGTACATTGTTGCTGTTTAATTGAATAGGCAAAGTGCTAGACAAGAAACCCCCTTGCCTTGTCTGAAGACCACCCAGTAAAAATGAGCCACTGTGAAGTCCCAATCCCTCACACTCCTTTTGTGTTTATCATAGCTTTCTCTCATGGGCCATTCATTGCCTTATTTTGACTAGTGTGGCCCACTTCCAGGTTCAGGGTGCTTCTGGTGTATGACTTTCTCTCTGTAGAAATGAGGGTAAATCACGGACTGATCAATTGTTATTGGCATTGTTAGTTGTGTTATTGCTTATTGCCTACTACAACCACAAGTACACCACATAAGGACACTCCCAAACAGAAACAACATTTGGGTTCAGTGTGCTAGTTTGCTATTCTTTCACCTTGCATGCTAATAGCTCACTATATTTTTTGTGTCATGTCTAGTATAACTTCATGAATGTACTTGCCAAAGTATAACGTCTCTTGGCCTTTTCTTCTCTCTTCTCCAAGAGACTTGGATCATCACTCTACAAATAATTGTAGCTTCTGTCAAAGTCACTATCATGATATTTATTGTCATCGAGAATGAGCAGAGTACCCATCCTGAAATAACTGCCACCTGTCCATGTTACCCAAGTTCTGATCATCTTTACACTAATTATGAGCACTACCCCCTCACAGATCTCCCCCCAGACAATAGGTACCTAGTTGTAGGACAAATTGGAATCCTCAGTATTTATCAAGGTTATATTGTCTCAAATATCACCATATGTGTAAAAAGATCTGTTTGTGAGGCAAGGGTCAGGGCCAAGGCCAACAAACAATCAGAAAAGATATGTGCATGGGCCCATGATGCTTGGTCAATTACCACTCCTAAATCTTCACAGACTTCTGAGAATTGGGGGATTTACTGAGAAGGTTTCGTGTCATAAATGGAGAATTTTTTCATATGAGCAAAAGCAATCCAGCCATGTGTATTTCCAAAAACCTCCTGAGATTTTCCCACAAATTCTGGTACTTGTACCCATATGGAAAAGGCTGGCAGAAAAACAACAAAAAGTCTATAGGCCTAGGAGAGCGTGTCCATCATCTGGAAGTTCCTGAGGAGGTCTTAACAGCTCTTTCACTCCACGATCTCCATCCAAGTTCTGGCTGACTTTGTTTATCTGTTGAATAATTTCTTGAAGGACATATTTTTCAATAAATTCCATTAGAATGTATGTGAGTTACTTGTTAAGTTTTGCTTCTACCTTTTGTGCCATGGAGGCACATTGCTCTCATCTCTAGTTGCTTACTAACCATTCATTTGTAAAATGAGGATAACAATAGTTTCTGCCTCGTAGGGACTCTGTGACAATGAAATGAGCAAATACATAAAAAGTGCTTTTCAAACCTTTAAGCAACATCTAAATGCTAGCTATTCACATTATCATTTTTGTTGTTACTTGGAAAGTTTTAGAAACATATTAAATGAATGGTTAGTAAGCAACTAGAGTGGTCAGTGTGATCATGATTTTATTAGAAAGAGATCAAGAACAATGGATCCCATTTCCTTTTTTGACGGGGCTACCCAATTGAGAGATGAGAGCAATGTTGCCCCTAAAGTTCAACGAGACGTTAACAAATCATTGGTTCACATTTTTTAGGTTATTCTTTTTTGGAGGGGGCAATGAAGAGATATTAGCTAACAACAGTGAAAACTGGGTGAATTGGGAACAGGCTAAGAAGTCAAATCAAAGAGCATACATCAACAGCCCAACTTCAAGCCTAATCTCATATCTACAACTACCTATTGGACTTCTTGAACGGGATGTGACCAAAATAGCCTCCTCTAATTATGTCCAAAGTTGAACTCACTATCTTTCTCCCAAAGTCTCCCATCTTCCTAATTTTCCTATTATTGGCAGGAGCAGCACTATCCTCTAAGTTACCCAGCCTCTTAATCTGTGTCATCTTCACCTCCTCATCATCATCCCACATAGTCAATCTATTGCCCAGTCCTGTCATTTCTATCTTCATAACACTTGTATATGACCCCTTTACTCCTGTGATGCAGCCTCCAGTCTAGTACCAACACTTGTCAACTCACATCTCAATTATGGTAACCTTATTGGTGGACTCCCTGCTGCAATTGTCTCCCCTTTCTGGTCTATATTACACTAATGGTAATGGGATTTTCCAAAAACATATGCCTAATCATGTCATCTCCTTACTTCCTAAACTCCAGTGGTTCATGGTCCCCTCTGAGATCAAATATATAATGCTAACCCTAACCTTTTCCTAGCCTGTCCCCTTCCTACCTTTCTGATCTGTTCACACTTTACTATCCTCCACGTAGAGATTAGTCTACTTGCCTGAGGTCTGGTCATACATGAGAAAGTTGGGATAAACCTTGAGGCTTCTAGCCTCAGGTCAGTGTTTGGTTCACTATGACACATAATCATGCATATAGTGGCTTCTTTATAAGTACCTCTTCAGTTGAATTAAGACCCAGAATATGCAAGGAGGGGGATGAGTAAATGATGAATGAAAGAATGAATGAATGAATGAATGAATGAATGAATGAATGAATGAAAAAGCATTTATCAAGCAGCAGTTATTAAGGAACTATGTGCCAAGCACTGGGTTAAGTGCTGGAGATGCAAATAGAAAACATGAGTCAAGGAGCTCACACTCTGGTTGGGGGAGGCAGGCCATTCAAAAAGAGGCCAGCTGCAGGACAGATGGAAAGGCCCAGAAGTCTTGAGTGTTCAATGACAAAGAAAAAGCAAGATTTAGAGATGCTTAGGGAGGTCCCTGGGTGAGTAAGGAGAAAGGAAAGATAAAACTAGAAATGCCTGGAAGTGCTGGAAAATGTGGAGTACAATCTACTGGGCCCTGCACACTGACTGTCCTCTAAGGTTTCCAAGCATGTTTAGTCATTATGCAAATGCGAGCACCAGAAGGCCAAACCTCAAGGACTTTTGTTTGTGTCTTTGACATGAAATATCTGAACTTCATAAAAACAGATCCAATTGTTGTCAGCATTGTTGTTCAGCTTGTCATAATAAGTGATGTTTCTGCTCGTCTAAGGAACAGCAGGAGGGTTCCCTCTGGATTGTCTCATAATACAAAAAGCACTGAGGATGGAAACATAATGTGGAGTTATCCATCAGATTCTTCTCATTTTTTATTAAGGGTTGATTTTTTATTTGCATTATTTAGTCCATTTTTTTAAACCTTGAATTTGTTTAAAGTTGACAATTTTGATGCCATTGAAAACATCTGCGTGCATCTGAAATGACCTACTGGTATACCCAAAGTTTCGAATATGAGAAAGAAAATGGGAAAATCCTCCAAATCACCATGGGAAAAGAGGTATGGAAAGCACATAGATAGTCACCAGGACCATTAAATTAGCAGAAATATTGCTAGAATGGCCCAAAATGCACTTTTAAATTCATTTTGAAAACTATTCTCTTTCTCTTGCAGCTGCTACCCTTTCCATTTCCTGCCAGGATGACTGCTCTCCTTGAAAAGCTACCCAGAATCCCCCTCTCTGGGGATGTAGCATCACCCCTGGCTTTCAAGATCAGCCAGAACTCAAGAAGCATCACAACATCTATCCTCTCTTGGGTTCAGGTGTCTCCACTGAGCTCTGTGCTAATGCTCTCTAACACATTCCCCATTGCCAACAGCTAGAAGGCCTTTTTCTTTGAAAATAAGATTCTTCCTTCTTCTTGCACCCATCACTGATTTCTTTTCTTTTGCAGAAAATATAATAAAGTCTATCCATCGTTAGTTGAGTTATCCAAATTCACAAAATTGAACTTGCTTTTTCCTACCCCAAACCAAGCCTCCATTCCAGCAACTCAACTCTTCCTCTTCTTTCTTTTACACCTTAGGGTGCTTTATGAATGTTGGCTCTTTGTCAATGAGTTATCAACAAACATTTATCAACATGATGCACTATACAATGGACACTAGGCTAAATTCTATCATGATTATAGTTGTCATCCTTTGAAGACATATATGTCACATGTATGCATACACACACCTTTATATGAGGCAGCAGGATGATGCAGTAGATAAATACCAGGGCAGGAGTCAGGAAGACCTTCCAAATCCAGTCTCACGCACTAGCTTGTGACCCTTAAGTCCCTTAACTCTGTTTGCTTCAGTTTCCTTATCTGTTAAATGAACTAAAGAAGGAAATGGCAAACCACTCCAGTATCTCTACCATGAAAATCTTAATGGGATCAAAGTCAGAAATAACCAAGACAACCTTCCTTCCTTTAGACTGTCTCCTTCTTATACAAAGACATATCATTTGTGGATTTCTGTTTTATATAAATAGCAACTTCCGTTGGAATCCTGACCAATACTGTCCATCTGCCCAAGAGAGTTGAAGCTTCTCTTGATCTTACTGAGAGATCCCAGACTATGAAAGCCCCTCCCACATGCTCTTTCCTCCCGTGGAGCCACATCTGCATAGGACCCAACTCCACTCCTCCTTGAGCTCCAGAAGCTCAAGGAGATCCAGGAGATTCACTAGGAATAATCAGTGCAGGCATCACCAGACTTTCTATCCTCTCTGATCCTCCTTTCTCCCCCATCCTGCAAGAATACTTACAATAGCCTTCACACACACACACACACACACACCCCTACATCCAGCCAACACCACAACCTTCTCCTTGCCCAACATCCCTCTGATTTCTAGGAGTTTTTTTCTTCCCAGGCCCCATTTCCATCTGTCCTCTGATTGCAGGCTCACTGATTTTTTTTCAGTCAACCAACAAACATTTATTAAGTGCCTGCTTTGTACTAGGTGCTGATCACACTAAGACAAAAATGAACTGGTCCCTGCCCTCAAAAAGCTCCCATTCTATATGAAAGTTTCCATTCAAATCATAGGATCATAGAGCTAGAACTGAAAAAGAATATGCAGGCCACACATCTAGTCCAGTCCCTCCTTTCACAGATGAGGAAACTCAGTCTCAATGAACTGAGTGACATTGCCCAAGGTCCCCATGAGCTGTAAGCAAAGCAGATAAGATCTGAATTAAAGTCTTTGACCCTAGAGCTCTCATTCCACTGCACCAAGTATCTTTGAGAGATTTTTTTAAATTTATTTATTTTCAGTTTTCATCATTCACTTCTGCAAAATTTTGAATTTCAAAATTTCTCATCATCTTCCCCCTCCCCAAACCCAAGACAGCATGTATTCTGATTGCCCTTTTCTACAATCTGCTCTCCTTCTATCAGCTCCACCCCCTGTTATCCCCTTCCCTTCTATTTTCCTGTGGGGCAAGATAGATTTCTATACCCCATTGCCTATATATCTTATTTCCTAGTTGCATGTAAGAACAATTCTTGACATTCATTTTTAAAGTTTTGAGTTCCACGTTCTCTCCCTTCCCCCTCTCCAACCACCCTAACTAAGAACAAAAACAATTAAATATAGGTTATACATGTGTAGGCATGCAAAACACAGGGAAATACTATTTCCCTCTATCCCATCCTGACCTCCATTTATTCTCTTCTCTCCTTTGACTTGTCCCTCTACCAAAGTGTTTGCTTCCCATTATCCCTTCCTCCAATCTGTCATCCCTTCTATTATCCCCCTCTCTTATCCCCTTCCCTTCTGATTTTCTGTAGGGTAGGATAAACTTCCACACCCAGTTGAGTGTGTGTGTGTGTGTGTGTGTGTGTGTGTGTGTGTGTGTGTGTGTGTGGTATTTCCTTCTGAAGCCAAAACCAATGAAAAGAAAGCTCACTTATTCCTGCTCATCTTCCCCTTCTTCCCCTCCATTATAAAATCTCCTTCTTGCTTCTTTTATATGACAAAGTTTACTAGATTCTACCTCTCCCTTTATATTTCTCCTAGCACATTCCTCTCAGCCCTTAATTTTCTTTTTAAGATATCATCCCTTCATATTCAACACACCCTGTGAGCTCTCTCTCTCTCTCTCTCTCTCTCTCTCTCTCTCTCTCTCTCTCTCTCTCTCTCTCTCTCTCCTTATACACACACACACACACACACACACACACACACACACACACACATATATATATATATATATATATATATATATATATATATACATGCATACATATATCCATATGTTCCCTCCAACTATCCTAATACTAAGAAAGGTCTCATGAGTTACAAATATCATCTTTCCATGTAAGAATGTAAACACTTACAATTTTAATAAGCCCTTATGGTTTCTCGTCCCTGCTTACCTTTTCGTATTTCTCTTGGTTCTTATATTTGAAACTCAAATTTTCTATTCAGCTCTGGTCTTTCCACCAAGAATTCTTGAAAGTCCTCTATTTCATTAAATGACCATATTTTCCCCTGAAGTGTAATACTCTGTTAAAACCAATTTGTTGGTTTTATTCCTAGCTCCTTTGATCTCTGGAATATCATATTCCAAGCCCTCCAATCCCTTAATGTAGAAGCTACTAAATCTTAGGTTATCCTGATTGCATTTCCACAATACTTAAATTGTTTCTTTGTGGATGCTCATAATATTTCTCCTTGACCTGGAAATTCTGGAATTTGGTTACAATATTCCTAGGAATTTTTCTTTTTGGATCTCCTTCAGGAGGTGGATCTTTCCATTTCAATTTCTATTTTACCCTTTGGTTCTAGAATATCAAGACACGTTTCCTTGATGATTCCTTGAAAGATGATATCTAGACTCTTTCATTAATCATGACTTTCAGATAGTCCAATAACTTTAAAATTATCTCTCTTCAATCCATTTTCAGCTGTTTCTCCAATGAGATACTTCACATTGTCTTCTATTTTTTTCATTCTTTTGGTTTTGTTTTATAATTTCTTGATTTCTCATAAAGTCACTAGCTTCCATTTGCTCCACTCTAATTTTTAAGGAATTATTTTCTTCAGGGAGCTTTTGGACTTCTTTTTCCATTTGGCCCATTCTACTTCTTAAGGCATTCTTCTCCTCATTGTATTTTTGGACCTCTTTTGCCATTTGAGTTAGTGTACTTTTAAAGCTTGTATTTTCTTCAGAATTGGGGGGAGAGGTCCTTTAGCAAGCTGTTGACTCATTTTTTCATAGTATTCTTGCATCACTCTCATTTGTCTTCCTAATTTTCCCTCTACTTCTCTTTCTTGATTTTCAAAATACTTTTGAGCTCCTCCATGGCCAGAGACCAATTGGTCTCTTTGGAGTCTATGCACACACGAATTTTTGCTTTGTTTTGTTATCTTGGTTGTATGTTTTGATCTTCCTTGTCACCAATGGCATAAGAAAATACCTCTTCACCAAGAAAGTGAGAATCTGTAGTCTGTTTCTTTTTCCCATGTTTACTCATTTTCCCAACCATTTACTCTGTTAAGTGTCAGACTCCAGAAGCAGCCTCTGCCTCAGCAGCCTCTGTTACTGCCCTGGGCCTAGGGCTTGGGTTAGGACTGGGGCTGGAACTGGGCCAGCTGGGGCCAGACCACGCTGTCTTCTCAGCCAGGTGAGAGACCCTTCCCACTGACATTTGAAGCTGTCTTTGATATTTATGGGTTGAGAAGTCCGGAAACCACACCAGTCACTGGTGACACAGTCCCCCAGTGCATGTTCCAGTCCATGGTCCATGCCAAATTGTGCTCTGCTCCCAGTCCAGTATGATAGATCCTTCCTGTCAATCTTCCAGATTGTCTTAGACTAGAAATTTGCTTCAGTCTGTACTTTTGTGGTTTCTGCTACTCTAGAATTTATTTAGTATCATTTTTACAGGTTTTTTGAGGCATTTGTTGGAGGACTCTAGCAGGTCCTGGCTTCTATGCTACAACCTTGGCTCCACCTCAAAAGTCCACTGATTCATTTCCCTTCTCCAATCACACAACAGATCCAACTCCTCTTTTTAAATTCGATACCCTTTATAACACTCACTGATGATCCTTAACTAGATGCATCATTGCTCTGGGACTAGGCCTACTACCTTTTGGGAAATGGTGAGCAATGAGCAATAGACTCAAAGCGTTGTGGGAAATTGAAGTCCTGGGGAGTTGTATCCTTGGTCAATGCCAGATGTACCCCCAATTTCAGAAAAAATTGAGTTAAATGGGAAATAGTTACTTCCTGAGGATCAAAAAGGTAATCCATGTGGAGAAGAGGAATTCCAACATCAACCTCCTGACTCCAGAAGCTGAGGAGTTTCCATTTTACCACACTTTTTTTATCAGTTCCATTGTTCAATGATATTATTGATTATATAGGCCACAGGACTGTTTATTTTGGAAGACACGCTAGTTTTTCAAGTAATAACTGTGATTATTTTCCCTGCTCTGACCATTGCTGAAGTATTAGGTGCCATTCTAGGCATCTCATTTTAGGAAATATCCATTCGCCAATAGATTCTCTCCGAAGGACATCAGCCAGGGTGATGAAGGGCTTTGAGTCCATGAGTCAGAGTTTGGTCTCAATAAAAGAAGATTCAGAAGGATCAGGAAAACTGGTTTCAAATGTTTGGAGGGCTAGATTGCAGAGGGACTGTCCACCACATTCTGTTTGACTCCAAAGGACAGACCTAGGAGCAAAAAGGGAAAGATTGAAGACTGAGCTAAGAAAACATTTCCTTATGAACAGAGCTGTCCCAGAGCAGACAGAGCAGCCTTGGTTTCTTGGCTTCCCTTCAAGGAAACACTAGAGGATCAGTTTGGGGGATACTAAGGTGTGAGGACACTAACATCCCATTCAACTTAAAACTCTGTGATTCTCTGAAGAACATACTTTTGAATTTTTCCAATATAACCCTTGGTTAAAGGTACTTGTCTTCCTTAGAAGATTACATGTAAATCATTTGCATGAGGGCATGACTCTCTTTCACTAGTTTATTTTCTTTCTGACATCCCCAAAGTGATAATGTCCTCCAAGATTGTGTCTTTGGCCTTTTCCATGTCTACACTCTTCTTGAAAATATAATCCACTGCCACAGCCTCAATGCTCACCCCTTTCCAGATCACACCCAAATGTACATAAACAGTGCCATTCTCTTTCTCAGAGCTCCAGTCCCACATTTCCAAGTTGCATCTAGAACAGGGGTACACAGAGGAAAACCTCTCTGGAGGGGAAGATATGTTGAGAGAACTGAGGGATTCACAGATGCATTTATGAAGCACCTCCTATGTTTCAGTCACTCTGGTTGCTACTGGGAAAATGGAACCAAAAATTCCTTCTTTGAAGAAGCCCATCTCCCACTGGAGGCAGCAGAATGTACCCAAATAAAGCAATACAAAATACAAACAAAGTATTTACAAAGGGCATTGATAACTGAGCTGATCATAAGAAGTTTCATGTGAGATGGAGCTCTTGAATCAAATCTTGATGGAAAGTCAGGATTGTAGGAGGCAGAGGTGATTGATTTTCATGTAGAAGGAGGATACTACATACTTGGGATAAATCACGGACCTTATTACTACCCCAAATGGTGATCAAGAATATGTCAATAGCTATTGACCCAGGTGTCCTATCTCTACAAAATCCTTTTGAGAATAACCAATACATGCTTCAAGGGCATCCATTACGAAAGCATGAAAAAGGAGTAAGAAGGTTTTTCCAAGTTATATTGGATAGCTAACCGCATTTCTGCAATCACACAAAATTAACTAAGAGGCACAGAAAACACAAAATATAATTGTACTTCATTTTTGTTGATTATATGTATTTTAAAAATTATCTTTGGTAAAGCAAAATGCTGATGTAAAATCCCTCCTACACGTCTGCCATGCATATTTTAATTAAATGCTTTATTAAAAATCATAATACTGAATATCAATGTAATCAAATATACTTGTTTGGAAATGATTTACATTTAATTGAATTTATCTAAACATATGAAGTATTACAAACTTTCTTTAGTCACTCCGAATTCTCAATTCATGTTATTTTCTTGTCCATTAATTCTCATTCACTTTTCTTCTCTTTTTTTGAGAACACAACACACTTTTTTTCTTAAATGTTGATTTTTTTTTCATGATTTCCCAAACCTTTCAGATTTATATGCATTCCTCTAATGTACCAGTGTTAATTACATTATAGTATTCTGCTACTTTAATGTACCACACTTGATCAAACCAACCATCCCCCTACCATTTGAACAATTAGATTGTTTCCAGATTTGTTTGCAATTATTCATAATGCTGTTATGAAAACCCTTAAATAGACAGCTATTTTTATTATTGTTGTTTGTTAGTTTCTGATAACACTTTCAGGGTATGGTCCCTACAGTTGAATTAGTGGGCCAAAATTTCTGACTGTTTAAGCTTTTATTAAGTACTACCAGATTGATCTAAAATAAATATTTTAATTCCTTTTTTGTTAGAGAAAGCATGTCTTTCTCTCCCTCCTGACTCCCTTCCATTAAAAAAATGGAAAATGCTATATTTGGAGCTTGGGATATAACCCCACTTTGAACCTGCTTCTACCACTCACCTCCTCCTCTTTGAATCCCTACACTGTGCAAAGCTCAGCTTGAATGCCACATTCTATCACAGATTCCCCTAATGGACAATACTATCCTGAGGGGTGCTGGAATAAAAGGGGATGGGAGTAGACTCAGGTGCAATCGGGGGCACTGAATAAAAATAAGTGGGTGGTGGAAGCATAAGGAAAGAAGAAAAGAGAAGAAAGTTTTGAAAAACCATTCATACGTTTCATTTGTTGTATGACAGAGTTAAAGTTGTAATAATTACATTACTGTCCAAATAAACACACAAAATTCAAGTTATCACCATTGATCAAGTCTGCTGTCAGGTCTTAAAAAGCAAGTGTTGGCAGGTGAGCATATGCTCATTATTGAGGAATCCAGTATGCATCAGTAAGAGTATGTACATATAATGACTTGTTTCCAAAATGATACTATGTGGTTATATGATACAATATTGCATCATCAAAATTTCAATGCATTAAAAAAACAAGTTTACAATAAATAATTAAATTTAAGATATGTAATTTTAAAATATTTCATATTTTTTGAAATGATGCAAATTTTAAAAAAACTGTTGAAGGATTAAATTAATTAGATTTTCAGGGGAGGAGGCACTGAGTAATTTTTTTAACATCTGTACAGGAAGCCATTCCTGATAGTACCAATGACTTGGGCCTTGTCCCCCAAATAGTTTTCTTTCTCTTTTGTAGATATTTTGGATTTATCTGTTTAAAAATGAAAACCCACATTTGGGCATAAATCGCTAACACACTTTGTTCACTTTCTTTCTCTAAGGGTAAGGAATCCACATGTATTGACCCATCAATTTCAGTGCTAAGGGGAGACTCACTCCCTAAAAGAGTAACTAGGCACCTTTCATATTTTTCCATATGTCCTCTGGAAAGTCAGGCCCAGGACTGGACTAGTCTAGGTCATCTTCTCTGAGAGCTAGAATAGTTTCTACTAGCTCTCTTAAAAAAAGAGCTCTCAATGACTCACCGAAGCAGTCATTGTAAATCTCTCTAACTAATAAGGTAGCTGCCAATCCTGGAGATTGTGTTTGCATCTTAAATTCAGAGAAAAAAAAACAAATACAAAGGAGACTTCAAACTCAAGATCAGGTTTTCTTATGCAGGATGAGATAAAGAATCCTTTCTTAATGATGAATGAGCCTCCCTTAGTCCAAAACACCTCAAAGGGCAGTAACCCTGAAGTTATGGGACCTAAAATCAAGTATTCCCTCTGACATTGACTCCTTGTATGACTGTGGACAGACCACTTTATTTCTGTGGGCCTCAGTTTCCCTATCTGTGAGATGAAGATATAGAATTAAATTACCTCTACAGCTCTACAACTCTTATCTTCTGCCTTTCTGTTACGTTTTCTTTTGTTTGTCTTGGAGGGAGATGGACCTATGGTTGTCAGATGAAAATTAGAAACAAAATATGGGAATGTGAAGGAATAAAGAGCTTGTTTTTGACTTCTCTTTTCCAGTTTTATTTAATTTACCTGTTAGCAATATTTTCATTTTATGACTCACTGAAACTTTTTAAATGAACCAGGGTATTTTAATAAAATTAGAAACATCTGACTTGAAAATAAAAAGAAGAATGAATCTCACCTTTTTCTGGGTAAGCTTTGAAGAGGGGCCAAGAAGTGAGGGAGTGGTCAATGGGCATTGAATGTTGTATAAAGTGTCAGATTGTGTTAGTTTACTGGTTTTGCTTGAGAGACTTAATGTGCTACAAAGGAAGGCCAAGGTTAGTAGGGGAATGGATGTGATGTATCAAGCAATTATGGTAACAAAAATCAAAACAGAATCCCTCAGAAGCTGCTCCACCATAAGGGCTAGTCAGAGCAGTGCATTCTTTTCCATTGCTAATATTCAATGTAAATGGGCAAGTCAGTTCGCTTTCCTGCTCACCAAGCTCCCAATTTCATACGTTCTCAGTTATATTTTAGTGTCTAAGTTACATAAGGGAATGCCTAATTCTTTTCTCTTTTTCTCATTGCTTTTATTTCCATTCCTACAAAAATAAAAACCCATTTGATTGGGTGTGATAGCACCAGAAGCAGAAGTGTGCAAAACTGAAATTGTGAGAAATCTAGCTAAGACACCTAGATTTGAAAAGCAAATTATGATTACTAGATTCACTTTGTATTGAGCTGGTCAAGCCTAATGAACTAAAAATGGCCTTATTGACTGGTCTGCAAGTCAATTAAATGTTTATGAATTCTGCCCATACTCTGTTCTTTCATGCAATCCTAGTTATTAAATTTAAAATCAACCAGCTTATACATACATAAGTGAAGACCCTTGGAATAAAAACCCCTTAGACTCTCAATTGGGAAATGTTCAGACTTTTTCAATGAAATTCTTTTAACGATTTTTTTCTGGATCATGCATTGAAGTTCTGTGATTAAGTTTAGTCTCTCCATCACTTAGTTGATTATAGTATCATAGATTTATCACTAAAAGTGGTGTTAAAAGGTCATATTGTCCATCCCTTTTTATTTTACAAAAGAAAAACTGAGTCCCAGAGAACTGCCTGAGGTGTCATAGGTAATAAATGACAGTGCCAAGTTTTGAACTCAGATCCTCTAATTCCAAATCTGGTTTGGATACATGTTTTTTTTTCCCCCACTGCAGCTTAGAGAGGTGGTTATACTTAAGAAAGCTTAAGGAACTTGCCTATGCTCACACTGTGAGAAAGTGTCAGAAGCAATATTGGAACCTTGGTTTCACTGACTCCAAAGCTCAGTGAACCAATCAATCAACCACAAGCATCTATTCATGACTCACCATGACAGAGATAAGTTCTCCAAGGAATTACATTCTAATGGGGAAATTACATTCCAATGTAATGTTAATAGCTATCTATGTATAAGATATAGAAAGAGAATATGGAAGACCACCACTACAGAAGATCGTACAATCCTAAACTTAGTGTTGGAGGGGGTGACCACCTAAGTGTTTATAAAGCCCAGCCCCCTCAATGCTTTTAAATGCAAAGTAACATTTATTGACTTCTAACTATGCATTGACATCATGCCTTCCTCCCATCCACACACACTGTGGTATGTGTTTGAGATAGGGGAGTCCCCTTCCCCCAACTGAATACTTCTTTTTCTGGAAGTAAAGAGAATAGCTGCCTTCCTATATCCCTCACAGGCCCTGGGAAGAAATGCTACCACAGACTATGGTTAAGAAGTCACAGTTGTAGAATTTACTGAAGATATATGCCCCATTTCCTCCCTCCCACCAAAGTGTGATGGCCACCAGAGGAAAGAGAATTTGTATGTTGTGATAAGGGCCCATCCCCTTGTTTTATGTGGAAGATAGGTACGGCCATGTGGATTATAGAAATATAGCTTGTGGATGGTATAGATAGAGATGATCTGCAGTCTGTCTTGCTTCTGTGGAGGAGAGGAAAAACAAGTGCAAAGCGTATAATGGCAGCCTTCCATAGAGGAGCTACGGAGCACTGGAAGGAGCTGGCTTCAGGAGGCTCTTTTTTCCAGTCTCTAAGAGGAGTACTAGGTTGGAATTATATCTGTTTGACTAAACTCAAATAGTTGACCTGGATTTTCAAAATATTTCAGTCTGTATAACTTCTTGATCTCTGTTATTTGTTTTTAAATAGTTTTACTTGCTATTTTATAGTGATGGCCTTTTCTGTAACCATCTTTTGGTGGGTAATAATTAATTGTCACCAAAAAAGCAACTATATTTCGGAACCAGAAAGATAACCAAAGATTACCATCTTAGCTCTTTCTAATTAGATTGTAAGTTCCTTGAAGGCAGAGACTGTCATCTCTTTTTGTATCCTCACCCCTTAGCACAGTGCCTGGAACATAGTAGGAGTTTTAAAATGTTCATTGATTAATTACCTTCTCCTTTACCATCCCTTCCCTAGTAAGAGTTTCTCCAGTGTGCATCTGAACCTCAGTTTCTTTATCTGTAAAAATTAGGGGGTTTAAGGTGATGACATCTAAGGCCACTTCTAACTCTGAATCATTGATGCAATGAGTCAACATTCCCAGGGAATAACCAAAAATCAGAGATAAGATATTATTCAAACCAAACTGGGCATCAAATTGCTAAATTTGTACTTAGTCCTTTTATCAGTAGATTCAGCAACCATCAAGCCACTACCCATAAAGTAGGGAAAGGGGATACCCTGAAGATCCATGAAATGAATCAGATGCCCTAGATAACAGATGTCTACCTCATAGCCATCCACTTCAGTCATAAATAGGCAGCTTCTTTTTGGCCTGAATAAATGTATTGGGAAAGCTCTGCCCACCCCTGTACCATTTGCTGGAGAGTAGGGCAATAGCCCTACAAAATACATGAGCTGCCTTTTGTGGCAGGTTGGAGGCAGTCTGGAAGAACCGGGGAATAATTTGTTTTCAATGATTCATCAAGCTGGCCCTTCCTTTTACTAATTTAAGTGTCAAGTGCAGCTACACAGTAAAGTATTACACCATAAGGCTGGCCATATTCTCATCCTGTGGTAGTCTGATGCCATCTGAACCACTGGTTCCACCTAAACCCAGGGCACAAACTACAGGAATGGTTCCTTGGCTTCCCAAGCTATTTGTCTTTGTGATAGTAAATCATATCCACTCCTCCAACCATCAAGAGGACTTGCTACACTGGTATTAACCATTCATTTTACTGAGAAACTGCTGAGTGCATGACCCTGGCTTTCCGTAGCTATAAATAGCCTAATATAAATATAAATAGTCTAATATAAGTTCTATGTTTGGGAAAGAAGGAAAGTAAGAAGAAAAGGAAAGAAGGAAGGAAGGAAGGAAGGAAGGAAGGAAGGAAGGAAGGAAGGAAGGAAGGAAGGAAGGAAGGAAGGAAGGAAGGAAGGGAGAGAGGAAGGAAGGAAGGAAGGAAGAATCAGCATATCTCTTTTTTTGGCCTTAAGAATCTGTTATTGGCTCCATAGTTCACTTAACCTACAGAACATCTCCGTCTTAACAAAATTTCTGGCATCATATCGTCATAGGTGAGATGTTCAGTAATACTACAAAAAATTATTTTGACTGTTTCAGAATATATTTTTCTATCAGCACCGTGCTTTCATTTTCTTTCAAAAGTTATTGCTCTCTTTTGTTTCTATAGCATCTTCATTTCTAAATAGATCCCTCTCCTTCTGCTTCTCTATGAAACAAGTTTTTGACCTGGGTTCAGTGAACTCTGGGTTTTTTAAATAAATCTTGAGAACTATATTTCAGTAGAATTGATTTCTTCTCTAGTCCTATTGTGGTAATTTTAAAAATTCTTCAGCTAAGGGGACTCCCGGCTTGGGCCGAGAGCCAAAATGGTCCAGGACTCCAAAGAGGTAAAGAATTCCTGCCTGGTGCAGGGCCACTCATTGTACCAAAGAACAAGCCAGGAAGACAGAAGAAGCTCCATGAGATTGACTGTACCTCGGCAGACTCTCCCAACACCCCCATGCTCCATCTCCAGAGTCCCTGACCTCTGCAAGGGAGAGAGAGAGGGTCATTGCCCTTCTCTCCTTCAGCACCATGCTCTATTGAGATAATTACATACATGCTGTCATTTTCAACTGACACTTTCAGGCATCAACCTGAAAGCAAACTTTCGATGGGAATTTCCCAGCACAAAACAATAATTAAAAAGGCTTTTGAAAGAAAAAAAGTCTTCACAGAGGGACTTTGAGCCATTCATGCAAGTAGGTTCAAAGAAAGGAAACAAAGGGAGCCCGAAGTTCTCATAAAACAAGAATATGAACCATTTTATCTCGAGCAGACAGAAAAATGTCATTAGAGAGAAGAATCTACAGGCCCTGTTAATAATGAGGATGGAATGGACTGAGTGGTGGAAAAACTTTCAGATCCTTTCAATGTAGAAAGGAAAATGTTCACTGCACGCTGCAGAAGGTCCAGGCAGGGCCGGACCCTGGGGGATCAGGGGGCGTGATGTAGCGAGTGCTGCTTGCCAATGATTTAGGTGAAGGTTTAAAAGACAAGTGCTGTGGGAACCAGAGAATTTTCAGGTTTCCAGGGACCTGAGAACTGTTCGCATGTGGGAGTTGGAAGATGATAAAAAATAATGATAGAACTGAGGATAAATATAGCTGAGAAAGTGTCCGTGCTAGATGTAAAATCAAAAGACAAACATTGTAGATATATACATATAACTCCCTCTATCAATACAAAACCCAATAAAGGTCAGAACATTTCCTAAAATGTATAGGCTTCTCTGGGGGCATTGAGAGTTTAAGTGACTTGTCCAGGGTCATACATTTATGTGTATATATGTATATGTGTGTATATGTGTGTATATGTTGTATATGTATATGCCTATATGTATGTTTATATATGTATATATATTATACATATGTGTGTCACTCATATGTTGTTGTTGAGTTGTTTTCAGTCTTGTGCAACACTTCATGACCTCATTTGGGGTTTTCTTGGCAAAGATACTGGAATGGTCGGCCATTTCCTTCTCCAGATCATTTTACAGATGAGGAAACTGAGGCCAACAGAGTGAAGTGACTTGCCCAGGGTCACACAGCTAATAAGTATCTGAAGGCAGATTTGAACTCAGAAAAATGGGTCTTCCTATCTCCAGGCCTGGTACTCCATGTACTATAGCGCCACCTAGCTGCTGTATATGTACACATACATATATGAATATACACATATGTATATGTACATATTATTCCTATAGATAAATATGCATGTATATTTATATGAAGATATATTATCTGTTGCTTAGTCATTTTTCAGTCATGTTCGACTCTTTGTGACCCCTTCTGAGATTTTTTTGTCAAAGGTGCAGGAGTGATTTGCCACTTCCTCATCCAACTTATCTCACAGATGAGGAAACTGAGGCCAACAGAGTGAAGTGACTTGCCCAGGGTCACACAGCTAGTAAGTGTCTGAGGCAAGATTTGAATTTAGGTCTTCCTAATTCCAGCACTCTATCTACTATGCCACCTAGTTGCCCTACAAATGTATTCATACATGCAATACATGGGTATCTAAACAACATTGGCTCACGTATATGAAATGATATATACAACTATTATGGAATATGTGAGGCAGTGTTGTATGACTGAACACAAGGCACATATATGGTTATGTATTTGCATCTGGGAGTATGTATGTGTTTATATACACAAAGAAGGTGCTTCATAGTGCATAGAGAACAGGCTGAAAAGCCTAGGTCCAGTGGGATTGGGTTCCAGGAAGGCCTCTGGGGCATGCTGGACACATGACCCTGGGTAGGTCACTTATCTCCCAGTTCCCCAAACAGACAATTCAAAAACTGTAAGTTGAAGAGAAGATGCCTGAATTAGGATCTGTATCAATAGGGGAACTTTCCTCCCTCCTGGGTCTCTGCAGCTCAAATCCCCATTTAGATGGATCTAGACATCAGTAGAGACCCCACATATATACATATATGGATATACATATATCCATATTTTCCTGATTGCAGAAGTCAATCCACAATGACCAAACTGCCTCTCAGTTTGATGAGAAGCACACTGACAGGGTCTAGTGGACAGGAGTATTAGAAGCCTTCAGCAACTTTCAAGGTTACCCCTAACACACCAAGGGAGAGTTGTGGCCAGCCACACTCTAAGGATGCCCCTACTGAGAGTAGGAATAGGGAACTTAGTTGCAGGAAGCTCTGTCCTCTGGGCTAGGACCTTGCCCAGCGTGGCACAGTGACTGTCAGAGGCAACTCCTGGACTCAGATCTTCCTTGTTCTTAGGCTACTTATCTAGCCAGGACAGCTAAGGTTGCTGCTGTTGCTCCTTCCTCTTCCTCTTCCCCCTCCTTCTTTGTCTTATTATTCTCATCCCTCTGGAAAGGACCTTAGAGGTCAGGTTGTCCATCTCTCCTCGTTTTACAGATAAGGAAGCTAAGGCCTAAGATGGTTAAGTGACTTAGCCAAAGTCACCTAGGGAGAGAGAGTCCAAAGTGGAATTTGATCCCAGGTCGTCAGACTCTAGAATCCGATGTTCTTTCCACCGCACTAGGCACCGGAGGTCCCTTAGTATTCTACATCCTGGGGACTTTGCTTCTGTTTATTGAATTAACACAGCTCAAAGCAGCTCATCTGCTCGTCTACTATCACCCAGGAAAATAAAAAGCCAACTCTCCCATTTCTGTTTATTGGATGATTTCATTGCAACAGGAGCAATTGTTCCCTCTGTGTGTGTGCCAGTATAGAAGAAAGAGGAACTGGAAGGAATGAGGCCCAAGTTAACTTCCCAGCCCCCCAATCCTAGGCTGCAAAGAGGTGCTTTTCCTCTTTTGTGAAGGGAGGGATGCAGAGGGTTTTAGGACCCGGCAGGCCGCGGCAGGCGGCAGTTGTGTAGATCACTGAGAGACTAAGAGGGTCCAGGTCAGTTTTCGTTCTGGCTCTAATCTGCAACAGCAGCGCTTTCCCCATCCCAAGCCCAGCTCGCCGGCTACCTGGCCGAAACAGACCCGCTGCCGCCACCGCCACTTCCTCCAGAGGCTGCCCCAGGTCTCCAAGCCCCCACCCCGCCCTCCTCCTCACCATCACCCCCGTACTCACTTTGCCTGGCCATGGAGACTCGAGGAGAAAAAGTGGCCCCGGACGCCCGCGCCTGAGGACTCCGTGCGGAGGAGGCGTCCAAAAATGAAGACCTTGATGGTGAGTCGCTTCTCCCAACTCCGAGAAGGAGTGAGACGGGACTGGGGCAGAGCAACGGCCCCTGGGGAAGGGGCCCCGGGGATGCGGAGCGCAAGGCGCGGCACCGCCAACCCCGGCTCCCCGGGCTCCTCAATTTCCAAGGGACAACTTTCCACCTGCTTTTTTAATGCGTGTTTACACACACACACACACACACACACACACACACACACACACACACACAAGCACACGCATATCCCTGGTCCCCGCCTCTGCTGTAGCTTCCAGCCTAGGGAAGACCGGGAATGTGAAACTCAGATACATACGCTCTCCTACAGTCCAGGGTGGGATGTCCAAAAGGCAGGTGGGAAAGAAGCAGCGGAAGAGGAAAGGGAGGCAGTGTAGCTTGAGGGGAAAGGGGGAAGGGTCAGCCCCGGGGAAACGGGGGGTGAGAATAAAGAGGAAAGAGGAGGGGTCGAGAGTTCCCCCAAGACTTTCTTCGTTTTCCAGAAGGGTTCCAAACTTGCAAGGAGCAGCCGTAATAGACGGAGAAGATTGAGAGAGATAGAGAATCTGGTGTCCCCAAGGAGGGAGCTTTGGAAAGGAGCGGAGCCAAAGGCACACATCTCCCCCTCCAAGGTCCCAGTTGAGCATCCCCTCCCCACCCCTTCCCCCTCCATGTTCGGATGGCCAAGCACCACCTGCCCCCTGCCGAGAGAGCCAGGGACCAAGAGGCGGCGGCGGTGGCAGCAGCCAGCAGAGCCGAGAAGAGCCCAGCCGGGCTGGGAGCATCCTCTGCTGTACGGGAGAGGACTGTGGCGGCTCCCTGAGGCAGGGCTGGGGCAGCCGAGCAGGCTGAACAAACCAGGGAGAGCAGAGCAGACCAGGCACCAGCCACTGGAGCTCTCCCAGGTGCTGACCTACGAGTCCAGCTCTGGAGCTCTCCAGGGTTCTGGCTCCACCCGCATAGCCCTTCGGCTTGGGGTAGAGCGAGCTGAGCGCTGTTTCTCTCTTTTCTCTCACAGCGCCATGGGCTGGCTGTGTGTCTAGCGCTCACTACCATGTGTACCAGCTTGTTGCTCATGTACAGCGGCCTCGGCGGCGGCCAGAAAGATCCCCCCCAGACGCGGGAGCAGGAGCAGACAGAGGCAGGGGCCAGCGGCAAACCGACAGCTGCGAGCAGCCGGCGCTTGGGGTTGGCGGGCAGCAGCGGACAACTGGGGCAGTCTCCGCAGCGCCCCGGAATTCCTCAGGGTGGGCGGCTCATGGATGGATACATCAGCGTCCTGGATCATAAGGTAATTCTACCACCCCCAGCCTCCTCCCACATACACATGCATACACGCGCGCACACATTCCGAGCAAGATCGAACCAAACCAATCTCGGCATCTCCTTGGACTCCCCACTCTAAACCTACACTAGGTGTAGGACGCGAGGGAGATGCCACTTTGAGACTTGGAAGGAAGGTGGTTGGATGAACAGAGGTGGGGATTTGGCCTCCACTTTTGGAGAAGGGGTGAAAAGTTTTGCAGAAGACTGAGGGAGAAGTGGGGAAGGAAAGGATGAGACTCGTTGTCCTTTGTTTTCCTTTATGGGCTATCTCTTCTGCCTGGACAGCGTGTCTGGGGGTTTCTTCCTCACCCCCAGTCCCCTCAATTGCTCAGTTTCTCATGGTATAGGAAGAGTTACTTAAGAATTCGTTTCACATTATCCTGAACCTTCTGGCTTCAGAATTTGACTGGAGTGGGGGTGGGAGGGACAAAGACACTGAAGGGGATGAACAGTAGTGGTCCTGTGCACTCTGTCATAATTAGCCAGTCAGCCCCCAGGAGCTCGCCAGACACTGGAGTTCTTTTCTGATTTCTTCTCCAGATGGTTCTGGTTCAGTTAAGCCCTGTGGAGATAGGCTAGAAAGACTTGAGGCTAAGACCCTCCTCCATCCCTAAGACCTTTACTCCCTTTCCCTTGCTGGAAGCTGCTACAAGGCTTGGCTAATAATTAATAATAATAAATAATTAATGGCTAGTAATTAATAACAATTTTTAAAAATTAAAAGGTTCTTTCCCACAGAAATAATAAATCTCTGGTTTAATTGTGCAGTGCTTCTGTGGAGACCTCTGATCAAGTTTTCTGATTCCAGAAGATGTTGCTTAATCCTGAGTGAACTTATCCCTCATTACTTATAGCTGCTAATATTTTTATTAAAATACGATTCTATTCAATATTTACTTTATCAAGCTAAAGAAAGAAAAGAAATCAGCTCAGTATTGGGGCTTCAGGAAAGATGTTTGAATCCATGGCTGTATACCAGAAAGAGTTGGAAACAAACAGGTTTAAAAATATATCTATCCAATTATTCCTGTTTAGAAAGATTGGTCATAGCTTTCAGATAAAAACCAAAACCAATCTTATTTTTTTGTAAAAGATGTATCTACTCATTAGCTAATTGGTCAGTAGTCTTTAAGTACATTTAGCTTACTTTATGAAGGATACAAAGAATTATAAAACATAGTCCTGCCCTCAAGAAGTTTACAGTCTATAAGATTGACTTTAAAAGCACTAATGGCAAATGGTGAGAAAGGACAGTAAAGAAGACAGTAAATACAAGTATTATAAGAAGTCAAGAGAAAGAACTTTGTTCATTGTGGGTTGAAATGATCTGACCACCATAGTAGTACAAAATAGCCTTGGAGGGATAGAGCGGCTTGTAACAGGCAAAGAGAAGAGGAGGAGGAATTTGGTTGGACCAGAAGGAGCTAATTCAAAAGCAGAGGGTCACCTATCTTGCAATAACAGCTTTCACTTCCTCAGTTGACCAAATGAACTCTAAGGGCCCTTCTAAATCTCATGTGATTTTGAGTTGTTTTAGGGATGTCACACTTTGTTCTTGAGTCTACTACTGACTGAAGGGAAATTTTGAGTGTTTCTCAGAAAATAGGTTTGGATTCTAGAGATATACTTGATGTTTAACTAGTATGTTTAATGAATTTCCATTAATTTCATGAAATTTTAAATAAAGATTCATAGAACATGTCTGTAAATGAAGTCAAAGGCTCTTCAGTTCAAATAATCATTTTGAAGATGAGGATGAGAAGTTACATGAGTTTCTCACAGTCACACAGGTAGTAGTATTGATAGTGAGCAGAAGTGGAGAAATTTGAATCCCCCTTCTGATACTAGAGGCAGGGACATTTTCAATGCACCGTGGCATATTTGGTCTGGATTTGCTGATGCAATATAGAGTGAGACTTCTGTGTTTTTAAAGACTTTATTTAGAGAAGCATCTAAAGTTAAAATGCCTAAATCTTGTTCTGGAGTCTACTACCAACTGTGAAGGCAAATCTCAAGTTTCTTTGAGAAAACTGATTTGGGTCCTAGGGATGTCCTTGATGTTTAACCTGTACATAATGAATTTCACCTGTGAAATAAAGGGATTGGAGGAAATGGACTCTAAGAAGGAAGAACTATGAATCAATGATCCTTTTCAAAATGTATCCATTCAGTTGGTCATTCAATAAGCAATTACTAATCACTTTCTATGTACCAGGAATTATACCAATTATAATTGAAGCCAAAAGACTCCTGCCCTTAAGTAGCTTCCCTTCTACTGAGGGGAAACATATTAAAATAAATAAGACATGTTTATGTTACTTGGGGGTGAGTAAGCCACAGCCTGAATATTATTAATCTGGGAAATGACAGGATGCCAACAGTGTTCAGTTTTTTTTAATTATTTGGAGTTACTAATAAGCAACTGCATTTTTAATGTACACTCAATGTCTTGATCTAGCTAGCAAATAGAGTACTGGATTTAGATCCAGGAAGAACTGGGTTCAGATCTATATTCTGATACTTTCTAGCAGAGCTATGCTGGAGCCAGCTTGAGCCAGCTCAAGAGAACAGATTATTCCATTTTCATCATGACCATTTACACTTTAGATATCACCAAATGCTACAAATCAAGGCTGTTGATTGTTTTGTTTATTGCCTCGACTTAAGAAGGTGATGAATGGAGATTGAACTTAAAAGTGTGTCATGAGTACATACCAGCACACCACTTACCATGGAAGAGTCACTTAATCTGTCTCAATTCCCTCATCTATATAATGGAGATCTTCATACTCCTAGTGTTTACTGCATTGGTTAATTGCAGAATCAGTCTTGTGGGGCTCAAATGAGAGAACTTACATCAAGGACTTTGCAAACTTTAACACACTCTAAAAATATCAGTAGTGATTTTGATGCAGCAGGGAATCTGGTATAGTGACTAGGGGTGTTATTACTAGAGGTGTGGTGACTAGGTTTTTAGATCTGGAGAGTCAAAGAAACATATACAACCATGGACTAACATTTCTGAGTCTAACGTTCTATACCTGTAAAATGGGAACGATAGCAAAACAGATTATTTAGTTTACAGGATTATTGGGAGATCAAATGAGAAAATAGATATGATATGCTTAATGAATTATAAAGCTCTGTATAAATGTCAGCTCTCCTTACTTACTGTGGAGTATTATTGGGCCTATACCTAGAGTCGTAGATTTGTTGTTCAAAGAGATCTTAGAATTTTCTAGGGCAATCCTAAACTTCACAGATGAGGAAACTGAGGTTCATGAAGTTTAAGTGACTGTCAATGTCATCCAGGTAGTGAGTAAGAGTCAAGCCTTGAATACAGGTCCACTTACTCCAGATTCAGATCCTTTCCACTTTAACCTGTAGTTGCATCTCAATACAGCCAGTCTGGACAACAAGGAAATGAAGTCTCATGCAGATAACTGTTATGCTCTCACATTTATACTTTGGTGTTCACAAATACTCAATTGCTCCCAAGGAAAAAATCTCAATGAATTTAATAACTGGCACCTTCTCTAAGACATCCAGAAGCCACCCCCAGAGATGTCACTGCACAATGCTAAAGGTCAAAAGCGTGCCTGATCGTTGACCCAGCTTCTGGTCACTGAGAACAGCTACTCCTGAAACCAATTCTTCTCTATTTGAAAACTGCATGTGCCTACTTAAGAGATATTTGAGGATAAAAATACATTTAAACAAACCTCTGATTTAAAAAAAACTTTCATGGACAAGTTATTGGGATGCTGAGAGGCCTTCACACAGATTGGATAGGTTGCCAGTCTTGCAGGCAGAAAAACCTGAGTTCAAGTTCTGCCTCTGACAGACCAGCAGGATGACTGTGCCAAGTCAACTAGTATAACAGCAACAGAAGAATTTATTTAGCACTTTCAGGCTTGCCAAGTGCTTTCCATATGTTTTCTCTTTTAAGCTCGTTGCCAAACCTGTGGAGTAGGTGCATTTATCACCCCCATTTTACAGAAAAGAAAACTGAGTGTGAGAGATTATTTGTCTTGTCCAGGGTATCTCAGTAAGTGCAAAGGAAGGATTCAAAATCATTTCTTCCTGATTCCAAGTCCATTGCTCTATCTACTCTGCCATCTTCCCTTCCAAAGCTAACATCTCTCTAACTCCCCCCCAAGCAACTCATTAAGCTCTAAATTGTTAATATTCATCTTTAAAAGGTGGCACCATAGTGGCAGTTCTACCACCAGGAGGAAATCAGAGGTCCCAACTGCCTCACCCTCCCCCCCAAAAAACAAAAAAAAAAAAGATTTTTTAAAAGGAAGGGAAGGGGAAGTTGTCCTTGGAAGAGAAGAAGGAAGACAAATTCCTAATGTTTGTGCATGTTTGCCTAAATAGAATCTCCAGTAAAATCCTCTGGTAATTCTTTGTGGCATGGAGGTGAGTCTGGGTTTTCTAAGACTATGCCAATAGAGAGTGAGTTCTCAAAGTTCTTACGACACTTGAGAAAGACTTTGAATGTAGGCCCAGTGATGGTCAAATGATTGTTGTTTGAAGAGCAACTTTGCGAAATTCAGAGCCAATTTTATCACCAAGTTAGTGGCTGAATTTGGAGCAGTGGGGGAGGTATGAATTGTATGGGACAAAAGCAAGCCTTGACAGAGGATGTATGGAGTAAGGAGTAGAGGGCCTACCTTAAAGGCAAGAAGACTTGAGCCCTAGCCCTGCCTGTGACCCTTACTCTCTGTGTGACTCTGACCAAGAAGATCCTTTTGCTTCTACAGGCCTCAGTCTCCTCATCTGGAAAATTAGGATATTGAACTAGGAGGCTTTCAAGGTGCTTCCCAGCTCTCAATCTATGATCTCCTTAATTATCTGGCCCTCAGTTTCCTTATCTGTAAAATTAAGGTTTGGACTCCATGGCCTTTGAGGTCCCAACCCTACAATCTACTAAATTATGAATAAGCTTTTGGTGTGTGGTTTGAGGGAACTCCTCCCCAGTGATAGGGTCAGGAATCTCTGGTGAATTCCATGAATCCTCTCCTGACTTTCCTCCTTAGACTGCTGGCTGGCAGTGCCAATCAGGAATAACTGAATTCAAAGCATGAAATGTGGGGCAAGATGTTGGACTTGTTGGCTTTTCAGCTTCTTTCCAGTTATAATTCTGTGATCACTGAAGAAGCCATTCGGTTACAATGTGCCCTTATTGCTTTTTCCTAGGGAAGAGATGAGGTGAGCATTCCCCGATCATTGCTCCTTGGGATATGTCTGTTGTCAATTCATCATTGAGAGAGGGTGGTGGACTTGGCTAACATCAACTGTCTCTGCAATTCTTATAAACTGTAAGAGCTAAAAGGGACATCTGAAGTCATCAAGTCCAACCGTCTTATTTTACAGATGAGGAAACTAAGGCTCCCGAGTTACACAGCTTGTCTAAGGGGGTAGAGTCATGATTTGAACTCAGATTCTCTGACCATAATTCAACATTTATTTCTTATAATTTAGCTTTGTTTTTTCAATGAACAAAACTCAGTTTTTTTCCCTGCCTTCTACCTAGTCCCATTGGGGGAGAAAACAAAACAAAACCATAGGAACAACTAAGCAAATTCAAGTAAAACAGGTTCCCACATTGCCCATGTTCAAAAGTTTATGTCTCAGTCTGTACCCCGAGTTTCTCCCCTTGGGAGGAGGGGGGTGCCACGGCTTATCCTTAATGCCCTGGAATTGTGTTTGGGATTGATCGATGATCGTATGTATGCTCATAAGCATATATTTATTGAATGCATATTATGACCCTGGCATCACACCATGCATGTGTGAGAGAGCAAAGAGAATAAATAGAAAGGATAAGAAGGGTGGCCCTTACATTAGCTCGGATTCAGAGAAGCTGGAAACAATGACAGGTATTATTCAGGAAAATGTTCTTCCCATCCTGCTTAGGGGTCTCCCAGATGGATACATTTGCAGTCAGTCTGTTCTACTCGGTGATGGTATTAGCATTTCAGCTCCCAGGATGTCATTCAACAGGTGGCCCTAATCCACAGCACCTGCATTTCACAAATGACAGCATGTTTGCAGAATGCAAGTTTCGACTCCTGCCGCTGAGGGCTGAATAACTACAGAGATTAAATCAGTTTGTGCTTTTGGAAAAGGATATTCTGCAAGTCAGGGCCCCATTCCCTGAGGAGGAGGAAAACGTCACTAACTGTGGCCTTGCTGCCTTCCCATAAAGGGGTCTCTCCTCCTAGCAAATGGCCGGTACTCTAATTCCAGGCTCCACGAGCTCTCTTGTAGCAGTTCAGGATTTTCATTTTCAGTTTAGCGAGTCTTTTTCCGCTCGCACCCTACCCTGTCCCTCCAGTCCAGCCCCACTGTCACCTGGGAAAACAGGAAACTTTCTTCATTCTGCAATTATGCTCTTGCTTTTAATTTGCGGAGGCTGAGTGGTTCTTTACAAAGGCAGCCAACAACTAAGCAAAGAAGCCACTTTGAGAGCTTCATTAACCTCTTCCTGGCTTTTTTTTTTTTTTTTTTTTTTTTTTAGTGTTTCATAGTGTAATGAATAAAACTGGCTCCAGAGAGAGAGGATCTAGGTTTGAATCCTGATATATATACTTCCTGTGTAGTCTTTGAGAATTCATTTAACCTCAAGGGGCCTTGGTTTTTTCTTCTGTAAAATGGAGACACTGGAGATAGTCCTCGGCATCCCTTCCAGTTCTAAATCCATGATTCTGTGACACAATCCTGGTGATTTCATTAACCTCTGTACTCCTTGGCATCTCATTTTCCCCATATGTAAAAGGAAGAGTTCTTGGGTTCCTTGTAGCTCTAACTCTACATGTAGAGAGCTCCCAGTATGGAAAGTACCTTTAGTAAGGCAAATGAGCAAGTTTGCTATAATTCCTCATCTTGGAGGGTAGCCTTGGGCATTAATAGGTCAAGTGTCTCAGTCTGGGTCCTATATCCAGTTGTGTCAAAGGCAGGACAGAGACCTTCTTGTCTCTAAGAGCAGTCCTCTATCCACTCCCCAAAAGTGCTTTCTGTTGTTATCAAGTAGAAACCTTTTATTTTGGCACTGTTGTTGGTGGTTTCAGTTGTTGTTGTTGTAGTTGGATGGATTACAGTTCCAAAAAGAAAAATGTTCAAAAAACTCTCAGAGGAAAGCCCCAGGGACCCCCTCTAAGATAGGGAAGAGAGGTATGAAGTTCTTCGTGGAACTAGCTGGCCTAGCACAGCACAAAGTAGTCATTTATTATCTGGTGGGCTACATGAAAGGGATGTTTGAGCTGATTTCAAGTGCAGACAGAAAGGTGCCCTGATCACGTGCCTATAAATGGACCACTGGCCCTTGGTCTTGACTTGTTACAGGCTCTGCTTGAAAGGGCAAGAGTTAAGAAAATTGAGTGGTGGAGTAGTTTCAGAAGAATTCGCTTCTACCATGAGATTTCCAGCATGTTAGTAATGCAAAAGAGCATCTGAGTAGCACAGTGCATAGAAAATTAGGCTTGGCATTGAGAAGGCTTATCTTCCTGAGTTCAAATCCAGCCTCAGACACTTACTATCTGTGTAGCTATTTTCCTCACTTTCCTCATCTGCAAAGTGAACTGGAGAAGGGAATGGTAGACCAGGATCTTTACCAAGAAAACCCCAAATAAGATCACAGAAAATCAAACATGACTTACACAACTGAACAATTGCAATTACTTGATGCAAAGCATATGTCACTTGCTTTAGGTACAACTGTCATTATTGGAAAAGGCTTTGGATCTAGAACTAGGATTTGGGTTCAAATTCCAAATTTTATTTCAAATTACCTTCATGGCACTGGACAAGTCTCTTCCTCTCTCTGGGCCTTAGTGTCCTCCTTAAAATGAGGTGAATAACACCTGCATTGTTGAGAAGCAGTGGGGCTCAGAATCAGGCAGATCTGGGTTCATGTGTCCCTGACATATACTGGCTATGTGAGCCTAGTCACTTAACCATTCAGAACTCCCTGAATGGAAACTCTCTAAGGCTAGAAGTTACCCAACAGTTGCTGATTCATTTTGTGGGAGTTTCTGACTCCAACACAATCACAAGCTCAGCTTAAAAAAAACATGCTTTTAATCATTGTACCATAAACCTATCTCATAATCCTATGAGGAGGCAGCTTTGCAAACTTTTAAGCACTATGTAAAAGGGTGCAATATTATTTGTCATTTTTTCTCAGTCACTAATTGCTTAATATTATCTCTCTCTTTTTTGCTATTACAAATTGTTTATACTACATAATAGCCCTTCCTGGATTTTTTTTTAAATTAATTAATTTATTTAACTTCTAACATTCATTTTCACAAAATTTTGGGTTCCAAATTTTCTCCCCATTTGTCCCCTCCCCCCACCCCAAAATACTGAGCATTCTAATTGCCCCTATCACCAATCTGCCCTCTCTTCTATCATCCCTCCCTTCCCTTGTCTCCATCTTCTCTTTTGTCCTGTAGGGCCAGATAACTTTCCATACATCATTGCCTGTATTTCTTATTTCCTAGTTGTATACAAGAACAATACTCAACAGTTGATCCTAAAACTTTGAGTTCCAACTTCTCTTCATCCCTCCCTCCCCACCCATTCCCTTTGGAAGGCAAGCAATTCAATATAGGCCATATCTATGTAGTTTTGCAAATGACTTCCATAATAGTTGTACTGTGTAAGACTAACTATATTTCCCTCCATCCTATCCTGCCCCCCATTGCTTCTATTCTCTCTTTGGATCCTGTCCCTCCCCAAGAGTGTTGATTTCAAATTGCTCCCTCCTCCCATTGCCCTCCCTTCCATCATCCCCCCCCCACCCTGCTTATCCCCTTCTCCCCCACTTTCCTGTATTGTAAGATAGGTTTTCATACCAAAATGAGTGTGCATTTTATTCCTTCCTTTAGTGGAATGTGATGAGAGTAAACTTCATGTTTTTCTCTCACCTCCCCTCTTTTTCCCTCCACTAAAAAGTCTTATGCTTGCCTCTTTTGTGAGAGATAATTTGCCCTATTCCATTTCTCCCTTCCTCCTCCCAATATATTTCTCTCTCAACCCTTAATTTCATTCTTTTAAGATATCATCCCATCCTATTCAATTCACTCTGTGCTCTCTGTCTGTGTGTGTGTGAGTGTGTGTGTGTGTGTGTGTGTGTGTCTGTGTAATCCCACCCACTACCCAGATACTGAAAAGTTTCAAGAGTTACAAATATTGTCTTTCCATGTAGGAATGTAAACAGTTCAACTTTAGTAAGTCCCTTATGACTTCTCTTTGCTGTTTACCTTTTCATGCTTCTCTTCATTCTTGTGTTTGAAAGTCAAATTTTCTTTTCAGCTCTGGTCTTTTCATCAAGAATGCTTGAAAGTCCTCGATTTCATTGAAAGACCATTTTTTCCCCTGAAGTATTGTACTCAGTTTTGCTAGGTAGGTGATTCTTGGTTTTAGTCCTAGTTCCTTTGACTTCTGGAATATCATATTCCACGCCCTTCGATCCCTTAATGTAGAAGCTGCTAGATCTTGTGTTATCCTGATTGTATTCCCACAATACTTTAATTATTTCTTTCTAGCTGCTTGCAATATTTTCTCCTTGACCAGGGAACTCTGGAATTTGGCCACAATGTTCCTAGGAGTTTCTCTTTTTGGATCTCTTTCAGGTGGTGATCAGTGGATTCCTTGAATACTTATTTTGCCCTCTGGTTCTAGAATCTCAGGGCAGTTTTCCTTGATAATTTCATGCAAGATGATGTCTAGGCTCTTTTTTTGATCATGGCTTTCAGGTAGTCCCATAATTTTTAAATTGTCTCTCCTGGACCTATTTTCCAGGTCCGTTGTTTTTCCAATGAGATATTTCACATTATCTTCCATTTTTTCATTCTTTTGGTTTTGTTTTGTGATTTCTTGGTTTCTCATAAAGTCATTAGCCTCCATCTGTTCCATTCTAATTTTGAAAGAACTATTTTCTCCAGTGAGCTTTTGAACCTCCTTTTCCATTTGGCTAATTCTGCTTTTTAAAGCATTCTTCTCCTCATTGGCTTTTCATGCTTTTCTTGTATCTCTATCATTTCTCCTCCCAGTTTTTCCTCCACCTCTCTAACTTGATTTTCAAAATCCTTTTTGAGCTCTTCCATGGCCTGAGCCCATGGAATATTTATTTTGGATGTTTGGGATACAGAAGCCTTGATGTTTATGTCTTTCCCAGATGGTAAGCATTGTTCTTCCTCATCAGAAGGATGGGAGAAGATATCTGTTCACCAAGAAGGTAACTTTCTATGGTCTTATTTTTTCTCCCTTTTCTGGGCATTTTCCCAGCCAGTGACTTGACTTCTGAGTGTCCTCTCCACACCCACCTCACCTCCAGATCTGCCCAGACAGTGCTTGGGGTCTGAGATTCAAATGCTGCTTCCCAGCCTCAGGGCTTTGGGCGGGGCCAGGGCTGCCATTCAGTGTGAGATTAAGTTCAGGTGCTGGGGTGGGGGCAGGGTCATCACACGGGGCTCAGTTCCCTCAGGGGGTTTATGCAGAGACCTTCAACAGTGGATCCAAGCTCCTGCCTGCTCTGGGAGCCCCCAGTCTGCTGCTGCCTCCTCTGCTGCCTCCCAAGGGGGCCTGAGTTATGGGGGCACCCCACTCCCCTCTCCTCAAACTGAAAAGCCCCTCTCACTGACCTTTGGTGTCTGTGGGTGGAGGGACCTTCGAGGCCTCTGGAGATTCCATCCCTGGAGCCTACTTGGATCTGCTTCTCTCAGTGCCTTGCAGCCAAGGCAGGGCTGGGCTCTGCTCCAGGTCCAGTGTGCAACGGACCTTTTGGGTCAGTTTTTCAGATCTCTATGGAACAGAAATCTCCTCTGCTCTGTTGTTTTGTGGCTTCTGCTGCTCCAGAATTTGTTGGGAGTTCTTCTTTAGAGGTAATTTATGGGCTGTGGGTTTGGAGCTAGCACATGTGTATCTTTCTACTCCACCATCTTGGCTCCTCCCCCCCCTTCCTGGATTTTTGAACAAATAATATTTATCCAATAATTCATTCATTCAAAAAATATTTGGTGAGTACATGTTGTTTGTACAATTACAAAGAAAACACCTGCCCTCAAAGAGTCTAATGTGCACTTGAGAAAGCAGATCTGTACATGTGGAAAGCTAAATAATGTGAGGGAGGTCAAAAGACCTTGGCACACGTATACAGATATACACATAAAAATGTGGGGGGGGGGGGCCGTAAGTAGATAGAAAATTAAGTGAAAAATGATTACACAGGAAGAGTTATCAACATGGCTATCTGTGGAGTGAGAAATGCCATCCTACATTAAAAGAAGATTTGGATTCTTAAATTAAGGGGCACAGAATGATATCCTTCTGTCATGCCAGTTTCATAATGAGAACTAACTAATAAATAATTAATAAGCAATTATGATCTCATAGCGACTTCAAAAGGAGATTCATTAAAAATGACTGGGAGTCACCAGAATGCCAAGGCTGTTGAATGATGCTCTCTGGCATGGCCTAGGAGTCTGGAGGTTATTGTTTAGACTCTGGAAGGGTAGACTGCCTAAGTTGATCCAGCATTTCCTCACACAGACGTGAACAGCTACCTAGTGCTGAAGCTTAGAAGTGTACAATAAAGGTGCCTTCTTTGATATGTCCTCATCTGCCAAATGGGAATAATATTTTCTCTGCCCTAAATAACTCAAAGAGTTGTCCCAATGATTAAATGAGATAAAAGAAATAAACCTACTTTGAAAAATTAAAATCAATAAGTATTTGAGAACTTCAGTAAATATTCATGTCACTTTCCTCATGAAGTTTTCTCTGATCCTTCCAGCAGCTAGTGCCTCCCCCACAAAGAAAAAATCAGCTTATATTTTTTTTGCACTGTCATTTACTTAAATATATACATGGATTTTTAAACAACATTTATGATGCTCTTATTATGTGCGTCAGGCATTAGGCTAAGCCCTTGGGATACAAATATCACTCCCTCCTCTCTGGCCACTTTTTCTACAGCCTCCTAGCTATACAACACACCACCCCCACCCCCCCCCCCCCGCTTGACTCACCCTAGAGACCAGGTATTAGGGGAGCTCCAACCTTGAGCTGCCCCTCCCTCCATTCTCCCAAAGCCCTGCCAGCCTTTATTGCACTCTCTTCTCTCCTGCCACCTGCCCATATTCCCCCAGCTTCTTTGTCAACACTGTCATTGTTGGGATAACACAAGCATTAATTATCTACTTGATCTATCCCAGGCATTCTGCTAAGTCCAGAGGATACAAACACAATGAAAAGTAAAGACAGTCTGTGTCCTCAAGAAGCACATATTCTTTTGGAAAGAGGTGACACACAAATGGAGATCAAAAGGGAGGAGTCTTGGGGGAATCCAGAAGGGAAGGAACATATTCTGAAGGAGAGTGAAGGAAGACTAGGCTGAGCCCTATACAAAAAGGGATGATTCAGAATGATCTCACCAATGGGAAAAGAAGAGCAAGCTTTGTCAAGAAGTAGTCATAGTGAGTTGGAGCTTGCCAGTCTGTCCAATTATAGACCATTCCTGTACATCTCATTTTCCACACCAAAGTGTCTCTTGCTGACCTCCACTCCTTCTATATGTTGTTTCTCTTAGAATGTGAGCTTTGAGGGCAGGAACCCTTTCTGATTTGGTATTTGTATCTCTAGCACAGTATCACAGTGTTTGGCACATGGTAGGTGCTTATTAAATTATTCGTTCATTAATTCATTCGTATAAGATATCCCCTGTCATAAAAAAAGTGTATATATGTGGGAAGACAGTATGTATAGACAAGTGGTGACCAAGGAATATTCTTTTGGCCAGGGAAGGCAGAGGGAATGGAAGGTTGGGTCATAGGACAATTGATTCACTAGTCCTTACCCATCCCAAAGTCTAGGATCCTAGGTGTAGGAGCTGGTCTGAAGTGGCTATGGAAGAGGATGGACCAGGCTTCCTGAGGGTATAGACTGTGTCATTTGGGTTTTTGTAGCCCTAACACCTAGCACAATATCTAGGACATGGTTGACATTAATACTTGTTGACTTATTGATTAATGTGTTATGAATGTCATAAAACTCCCTCAGATACTTTAAGTTCAATTTATGTGTTTACCTTGGCCTACTCTTTCACTCTATCACAGTCATATACAAAGATGGACATATCTTTAATCCTGTCATCGCTGACATATGTATCACTCCCGTGTTCATGAAATCTGAAATTCCTCTGTCTGATCACAATCTATTAGCTTTCCACCTTTCCCTCTTTCTTGAAACTCTAAGCCCTACTCTTCATCTTCATGACCTCCAATCCCTCAGTCCTTCAGTTCTTTCCCAAGCCACCACACCAACACTTCCCTATCTAGAATCTTTGGTGAACCAATCCAATGCTATATGATCCTTAAGTCCTTTGCCCCTTTATCCTCTAGAAGATCTTGCCCTTTCAGATCCCCACCTTGGACCATTCCCACCATCTGTGGTCTTTGCTCATGTGCTGTTGAGTAAAGCTGCATTGAATATGACAAGGCAATCCTTTGACACCTCCCTCCCCAATTCACTATCACATTAACTACAGTGGCTTTTCCAAATCTTTTCATGGTTTGGATTCTTTAGGCTTCCCATTGCTCCCCTTCCCCATCCTTTTAGATGAGAGCTTTGCTTCATGTCTCACTGGAAAAGTGGAAGAAGAGGGTTCCTTTTTGTTCCGTAGCCTTGTTTCACATGAAGAGATGGTCTTTTTCCTTGCCAAAACAAATCCTTCATATGCACATGATCCTATTCCATCTTGTCTTTTCCAGCAGATTGCCCTTCTATCATCCCTGCTCTTTCATTAATATTCAATCTCTCTCCATCTGCTGCCTGATTCCCTACTGCTTACAAACATGTCCATGTTTCCCTCATCCTCTAAAAACCCTCACTTGATCCATCCATGCCTGATAGTTATCATCCTATATCTCTCTTCCCTTTAATAGTGAAAATCTTTTAGAAGGCCATGTAAAATAGGTGCTTCCACTTCTTTTTGACTCTTAACAGTCTGGCTTTGACCTTACCTAAAACATTCCCAAAAGGCTGTTGATACAAAATACCATCCACATCCAGAGAAAGAACTATGAAATTGGGATGCAGAATGAAGCTTCTCTCCAAATGTTCTCTACAAAGTTACTAATGATGTTTTAATTGCCAAATCTAATGACCTTTTCTCACTCTTTATCCTTCTTGACCTATCTACACCCTTTGACACTGTTGATCATTCTTTTTTCCTTGATAATCTCTATAGGTTTTTGGAAGACCTCTCTCTTGCTTCTCCTACATATTTATGTAGGAGCATACTTATGTGAGTACATAAATGCATATATACATACATACATACATATGCTTACTTTGAATTTGATTCAATAAGTGTTTGAGTTCTTACTATGATCAAGGTAAAGGGCAGCATCTTGTAATGGCTGACAGCCATTCTTGAAGTCACAAAGACTGAAAGTCCTGTTTCTGACATATACTGACTAATTGTATGATCATGGTCTTTACTTCTCAGTACATTGGGCAAATTTCTAAGGCCATCATGGGTGGACTGCTTAGTGATCAATCAATTATTAAGCATTTACTAATTGCCTACTATATATTGTAGATAGGTATTAGAGATATAAAAAAGCCTTCAAGCTCCTGCCTTCAAAGAACTTCCATTCTTTTGGGGAGTAACATTATGTACACACAGAAATATCGAAATATATATGTGTATGTGTGTTTATGTACACACAAATGTATATACGTATGAAATAAATACAAGGTAATTTTAGGGGAGAAAGTACTTATAATTGGAGAGATCAAGAAAGACTTCATGTGAGAGGTAACATGAGCTAAACTTTGAAGGGAACTAGGAATGTGAAGAAATGAACATGAGCAGGAGAACTCCAGCCATGAGGAAAACCGTGTACAAAGGTTCAAACATGGAACAGGGGCTGTCTTAAGTGAGGTACAGTAAAAAGGCCAGTTTGCTCAGATGGCAAAGTATGTAAAAGGGAATTATGAGAAATAAGCTTATAAAAGGTAGTTGGAGCCAGTTTATAAAGTATTAAAAATGTCAAATAGAGGAGCTTGTTCCTAGAAGAAATATAATGCAGCTGGCATTTATTGCACAAAGATGTGACATATCAGATAGGGGCTTTAGGAATTTCGATAACTGTGTTGGTGGAGAGAGCTTCTACAGTATAGCTTTCCTGCCTTGATGAAATCAGGAGGAGAAAACAATGCTGTACTGAGTACAGAAGGCAAAAATGAAACAGATCCTTCCCTCAGGAAACTTACCTTCCACTTTGATGCTCCCATAGTTTTATGATCTTTTCACAGTGGATACTGATCCCTTTTCTAGGATAAATCATAACTCATAACATTGTTTGAATGCACAGAATAACAATATGCCCAATAGAACATGTTCTATCCCTTGCACTTGAAACTGATCCAGTGCAGAATTAAACTGGAAATCACGAAAATAATTTTTCCAGTGAGAGACAATGAATTTATCTACCTCACACATATTAGACTCACCCAGATCTGTCTCTGGATTCTGAGTGACTAAATATTTTCATTACATTACATTTAGAATGTCTTTCAAAATAAAAATAAGTAGAAGTGAATAATGTATGATGTTTATTTGTCTTTGTGTATACAGGGATTGTGTGTTCTTTCAAATTAATAACACTTCAAACTTAGTCGTCCTGAAGAGAGGGAATGTTGTGTAGTAGAAAGGCCATTCAGAGCTAAACAACAGAGGTTAAAATCCTTTATCTGTTACATACTACTGTGTGACATTGGACATACTGTGGCTTCCTTGGGGTTTCAGTTTCCTCTTCTATAAAATGAAGGGTATTGGACTAGAGGACCTCTAAGGTAATTTTTAGGTATAAATCTTATGAGAACTCTTTGGACATTTGGGGCAAATGAAAACATAAATGTAAATTAAAATCATCAGTCTCTGCCCTAAAATATCTTATAAGTATTGAATTTTAGGGCTGAAAAAGACATTAAAAATCAGCTATTTCAGCCCCCACATTTGACATATGGGGAAATCAAGTCTTAATTTCCTTTTCCCAATGCACATGAGTGTTACTATCACCTCCCTCTGGAAAAATTATTTTAGATTTCTTTGTATTATTTTTTCTATACTTATCTATTTACTTTGAAGGACAGATATTCTGAGAGCAGACATAGATTTTGTTTTGTCTTTGCCAGCACCAGAGAGGCAACAAGGAAGAGTGGATAGAGAATATGTCTAATTGTGAGGATGACTGAGGTCCAAGCTGCACCTTTGATATATACTGGTTATATGACAATTGGGCAAGATACTTTGCTTAATGTCCCAACTAACTCTCTAAGACAGTAAGTTGCAGAGCAGGGGGCTCTTCTGTACTGGTACTAGGCGTTGTCTCATTGGGGAATCACATCTGGTACCAAAACCCTCAGCACCTAGAACAGTGCCTTATAATTAGTATGGGCTTAATAAGTGCTTGTTGGATTGGATCTTGGTGTAGGTCAAACAGCTGGGTAAAGATAGAATCACTATCTAGAATCACTGTGTAGATAATTATATTTGCTTTAAAGGGGGGGCCCATATTTTCTAAGCAATGACTCAATATTATTTGAATGGTGTTTATTAAAACAAAGCCTAGCCATATCCTGATATTGGCAACAAATAAATATTTAATTAGCTTATTATTCTGAAATATAAGAACATGCCTCTGGATAGGTTTTTTTCTTTAAAAGATTTTTTTTTTACCAGGCACTGATATGCTACTTAATCTTTTCAATAAAATATAAAATGTATATCACAGATGTTATTGAAAAATCTGCAAGCCCTAGAAGATTTTGCATGTATTATCTTCAAAGAAGAAACAAGAACACAAGAGACTGTTACCCAGAGGAGGATTTAGATTTAGGAAACTTCTTTACAATGAGAAATGTCCAAAATTTAAGTCAACAAACATTTCCTGAGAGGAGTATAAGCTAGAGAACAGAAGAGAGGAGACATTCCGGTCAGACCCTTCCAATGTTATCACCAAAACAACTTGAAAATAACACATTAAATTAAATTTTAGAATGACATAGCAACAAAAGGTCTGGGTGACACATTTTTCCAGCCTAAGACAACTTGGGAAGTCAGAACAGAGGTCTATGACACTGGGGTGGAGGTGTGGTGGCAACACCAGCTGAGGGTCTTAGAGGCTGTGACTGCAACTTCAGCAGCAGCAACAGTTCCAGAAGCCCTTGCTGCCCAGAAACAGTAACAGGATTGGGCAACTGGTCAGAAATAAATTACAGGGGACCCCTTGCTGGCACTGGGAATAGTGGTTGCCCCAATTGGCAACTCCATTGCTCATTATACAGCTCCAAGTCACAGTTCCAGAGTGAAGAGAGGAGCACTAGTGCCTGCAGTAGCAAGGAAGCAGTCTTTTCTGTGTAAAGACCAGAAATCAGACCAGGATAGCAGTGGCCACACTTCTTCCAAGATTACACTACTTTGGAAGGACCAAAATACACACTTCCAAAAATAGCTCTGAAAACAGCAGTACAAAAAATCCTTGAAGGCTAGGAAAGTCATACCACCATCCCCTAGAGCTGAGAAGAGCCCAACTCTAACATAAAGTTCAAGGTCAAGAAATAAATTGAAAAAAATAAGAAAACAACAACAAAAGAAACCTCATCATAAATAGCTACAAGGAATAGTGACAGGGAAATGAGACACAAACTCAGAAGATGACCATAAGGTGAAAATCTTTGAGGCAAGCAAAGCCTCAAAAAAAAGTGCAAATTGAACACAAGCCCAACAAGGACTACTAGAAGACTTAAAGAGAAAAAAATATTTTTAAAAGAGCAAAAATATTATTTTAAAAATCAAATAATAGTGGTAAAGGAAAAGTGGGGGAAATGGGAGCAATGCAAGAAAAATATTAAAAGAAAATTAACAGCTTGATTAAAGAGGCACAAAAATTCCTAAAGAAAACAACTCCTTAAAAAGAATTGACCAAATAGAAAAAGAGGCACAAAACCTCCTTGGAAAAAATAATTCCTCAAAAATTAGAATTGAGCAATGGAAGCTAAAGACTCCATTAGACATCAAGAAATACTTCGAGGGTGGAGAGACAACTCATGTAGAAAATTGATGGGGAAGAGATAATTTAAGAATTATTAGACTACCTGAAAGTCATGATCAAAAAAGAGCCTAGACATTATATTTCAAGATATTATAAAAGAAAATTGCCCTGATATTGGAGAAGCAGATGGTAAAAAAAAAAATTAAAACATCCTCCAAGCACCTCTTCAAAGAGATTCCAAAATAAAAACTCCCAGGAATATTAGAACAAAATCCCAGGGTTCTCAGGGTAAGGAGAGAATATTGCAAGCAGCACAATCAAAACCATTCAAATACTATGGAGATACTGTGAGGATCCCATGATATTGAAGACCTACCATTATAAAAGAGCAGAGGACTTGAAAGATGACATTCTGGAAGGTAAAGGATTTAGGATTACAACCAACAATAGCATACTCAGCAAGCCTGGGTCTAATTTATTAGGAAGAAAAAGGGATATTTAATGAAATAAAGCACTTTCAAGGATTCCTGATGAAAAGATCTGATGTGAATAGACAATTTGACGTACAAACCTAACTCAAGAAGCATAAAAAGGTAAATGTGAAAGAGAAAGCATAAGGGACTTCATAAAAGTAAATTGTTTACATTACTATATAGGAAGAGGGTCCAGGTAAATTCTAAGAATTTTACCATTATTAGGCCAGGTAAAGAAAATATACACAGACACAGAGCTTGGCTGTGAATTAATTTTGTTGGGATGATCTCAAAAAAAAAAAAAAAAAGAATAGACACTGAGAAAGAGGGGCTTACTGGGAGAAAGGGGAAGAGAGAGGAAGAATGATGAAAATATCTCACATTAAAGAGGCATGTGAGGAAGAGTAAAGGGAAAGGGGGCAATTTGGGCAATGCTTGAACATCAATTTCATCTGAACTAGTTCAAAGAGGGAAGAATATGTCACATACATGTATCTATGCATACACATATATCTATATCTGCTTATATTCATACATTCAGTGGGATACAGATGTCTATCTCACCCAATATAAAAGGGTAAGGGGCTATGAGAAAGAAGGAGGTGATGATAAGGAGGATGGATTAAGGGAAGTTAACCCTAAGGGAGGTCAGCAGAAAAACAAACTTTTGAGTCAGGACAGAAGAGAGAAATAGAAATGGAGAGACAAACAGAGAGACAGAAACAGAGAGGGGAGGGGATAAACAGAAGAACATAGAATGGGAGAACATAGACAGTAATTAATCATAATTTTGAATGTGAATGTCATGCATTTGCCCATAAAGCAGACACAGGTAACTGAATGGATTAAAAATAATGATCCAATAATGTGCTATTTAAAATACACTTGAAATGAAAAGTTAAGTTGAGAAATTTGAGTTAAAATAAGGGGCTGGAGCATAATCTGATATGCTTCAGATGAAATAAAAATACATGAAATGAATAAAATAATAAAATGAAAGATAAAATGAAGTAAAAATAAAAAGGGCAGGGGTAGCACTCGTGATCTCAGACAAAGAAAAAGTAAAAACAGATATAATTAAAAGAGATATGCAAGGAAAGTATATTTTGCTAAAAGTTGCCATAAACAAGTAATATCAATACTAAATATGTGTGTGTGTGTGTGTGTGTGTGTGTGTGTGTGTGTACTAAATGACACAGCATCCAAATTCTTAAAGGAAACTTAAATGAGTTACAGGACAAAATCGACAATAAAACTATATTAACAAGGGACCTCAATCTACCTCTCTCAGAAACAGATAAATCTCACCATAAGATAAATAAGAAAGAAGTTAATGATATGAATAGAATTTTGGAAAAGTTAGGTATGTTAGATCTCTGGAGAAAACTGAATGGGAATAGAAAGAAGTATACCTTTTTCTCAACTGTATTTGGCACTTTCAAAAAACTGAGCATGTATTAGGGCATAAAACTTCAAAAATAAATGAAGAAAAGCAGAAGTATTAAATACATCTTTTTGAGACTTTAATGTAATAAAAATAAATTCAGCAAAAGGCATTGGAAATATGCATATTAAAATTCATCAGAAACCAAATAATCTAAACTTAAATAATATGCATGCAACTAAAAAACTGGAGGGAAACCTTAAAAATTCCCAATTAAGCACCAAAATGGAAATTCTAAAAATCAAGAGATGTTAGTGAAATTAAAAGTAAATTAGTCGTTAATCTAATAAATAAAAGCAGGATATGGCTTTATGGAAAAAAAAATAATTGTCACTGGATAATTTGATTAGAAAATAGAAAGAAGAAAATCAAATTATCAGTATCAAAAACAAAAAAGAGTGAATGCACCATCAATGAAGACGAAATTACAGCCATTATTCATACCTGTTTTGCTCAGTTATATACCAGTAAAACAGGCAATCTAAATAAAAGAGGTGAATGTTTACAAAAATATAAATTGATCTTTTCAACAAAAGAAGAAAATTAGTTAAATAGTCTATCTTAATAAAGAAATTGAACAAACTATCAATGAGTTCCCTAAGAAAAATATCCCCAGGACCAGAAGGCATCACAAGCGAATCTACCAACCATTTTAAGAACAATTAATTCCAATGCTATGTCAACTATTTGAAATACATAGGTAGAGTCCTACCAAATGCCTTTCTTGGCACAAATAGAGTTTTGATGCCTAAATCAGAAAAAGCAAAAACACAAAAAGAAAACCGTAGACCAATTTTCCCAATGAATGTTGATGCAAAAATTATAAGTGAAATATTATCAAGAAGATTGCAGCAATATATCACAAAGATCATACACTATCATTAGGTGGGATTCCTACTGGGAATGCTGGTTCAGTATCAAGGAAATTATCAGCATAATTTACCATATAAATAATAAAACCGGCAAAAATCATGCAATTATAACAATAGATGCAGATAAAATTTTTGATATTTTGACAAAATACAGCATTCAATCCTTTTAAAAACACTCAAAAGCACATGAATCAATGGAAAGTTTTTTTTAAGTGATAAGTAGTAGTTATTCAAGTTCAAAGATATTATCTGTAATGGGGATGAAGTAGAAGCCTTCCAAATAAGGTCCGGGTGAAACAAGGCTGTCCTGTATTGCCATTACTATTCAGTATTGTACTGGAAATGCTAGCTATAGCAATAAGAGAAGAAAAAGGCATTGAAGCCATAAAAATAGGCAACAAGCAAACAAACTTAGCAATCTTTGCAAATGATGGGAAAGTATGCTGAGAAAACCCATATAAGAAAGTAAAAAATTAATTGAAAAATTAACAACTTCAGCAAAATTGCAGGATGTAAAATAAACCTAGCTAAACGACCAGCATTTCTACATATTACTAATGGAATTCAGCAGAAAGATATGGAAAATTAAATTCCATTTAAAATAACTGCAAACAATATAAAATACTTGAAAGTCTATCTGCCAAGACACATCCAGTATCTATACTAACAAAATTACAAAACATTTTTCATACAAATAGAGACAGTTCTAAACAAATGGAGAAATACTAATTGCTCGTAGGTAGACCAAGCTAATATAATAAAAAATGAGAGTTCTACATGAATTAATGTGTTTAGTCAATGTTGTATCAAACTGACAAAGAATCGTTTTATAGAACTAGAAAAAATAACAAATTCATATGGAACAATGAAAGGTCAGAAATATCAAGAGAATTGATGAAAAAAAAATGTTGAGGAACGTGGCCTAGCAATATCAAATTTCAAACTATATTACCAAGAAATAATCATCAAAATGATCTAGTATCACCTAAGAAATAGTATGAATAATAATTGGAATTAATTGGGAATATAATATACAGAGGCAAAAGCCATAATTATCTAGGGTGTGATAAATCTAAAGATCCAAGTTTGGGGGCAAGAACTCACTATTCTATAAAAGCTGTTGGGAAAACTGAAAAAGAGTCTGGCAAAAACTAGGCACAAACAATATAGATGCAGAATAAATGGCATATTTTCCTTCATTTCCAATCTGTCACCATGGTCTGTCCATTTCATCTTTGAGACATCTCTCAAGTATAGACGTTCTCTCCTCTGACACTGCCACCAGTCTGGTACAATCTTCTATCACCTCATGTCTGGATAATTGCAATACACTTCTGATGAGTCTTTTAGCTTCAAGTTTCTCCCCACTTCAATCCATCCTCTATTAAGCAGACAAAGTGATTTCCTCAGAGTTTGACCATATCACTCTACAACTCAGTAACCCCAATGGCTCCCTATCACCTTCAGGATCAAAATCAAAATCTTTTGAAACATTTCCTAACTCCCACACTTTTCTAACCTTCTTACACTTAGCATCTCTCTATGTAGTCTTCAATTCAGTGACACTGTCCCCTTTGCTGTTCCCTGAGCAAGGTACTTCAAAGCTCAGCTCCAGGCATTTTCTCTGACTATCCAGCATTCTGAGAATGTTCTCCCTCTGCATTTCCCCCTCCTCATTCCTGTGTATTGCATCAACCCCACCCCACCCCCACCCAAATCCTAACTTCTACTGGAATCCTTTCCCAATTCCTCTTAATTCTAGTGACTTCCCTTTGTTCCTTATTTCCTGTTGATCTTGTGTATAACTTGATTGTATTTATCTGTTTGCTTGGTGTTTCTCCCATGAGATTACGAGCTTTTGGAGTTTAGGGACTTTCTTTTGTCTTTCTTTTTATCCTCAGCACTCATCATAGGACCTGGTGCATGGCAGATCCTTTATTAATGCTATTGACTGACTTGTCCACTAAACTGGACATAATCAACAGAAGGAAGACTAGCATTAAAGAGAACTAGGCTTCTTGAAGAAGGCAGATTTTGAATTGATTTGAAGAAAACCAGGGAAGCCGAGAACTGGAACTGTGGAGGGCTAGTATTCTACATATGGATTTGGGGGGCCTCCAGAGGTAGTGGGTTCCCCACATTTGAGGCCTTCAAGGCAATACAGAGGAGAACTAGTTGGAGATGTCATCAAGAATAGTTTTGCTCAGGTATAGCCACCAAAGTCCCTTCCAATTCTATGATTCTGTGAAAAAGAAATGTAAGAATGTTAAAGTTGATAGGATATTAATCTGGAAAGAATCTCAGAAACCATCAAGCCTAACTCTGATCATTTTAAATTATTAGCAAAAAAATGAACAGACCACACCACTCATTTCACTGAATTAGCATGTCCCATTTGGGTAGGAAATGTTCAATAGAGGGAGGTGGTTAATTGCCTTTTTGAAGGGCAGCCATTCTGGTCCCCAGGATCTCTGGGATTGGTTTTTTAAACTTTCTGTGACAGGAGTACCTCAACTAAATAAGAAAATTTTCACTTCTATAGAAAGAAGGAAACTTTATCATTTTTAGCACATTACCCTCAATGTGTGAAATGGAAATCTTATTATTTTCTTAAAATTCTGAAGATATATGTAGTAATTCTTAGACTTTCATACAGTATAAATTTGTCCCTACAAAGGAAAATGCAGTTAATACAATTACCTCTGTATGTAAGAGGGGACATGTGATGGAACTTTCCAAATTAGTGATTTGCATTGATCAAAATCCTGACATTACTTGGGGCAGCCAGTAACTTGTTTAAGTGATATGAAATATTCAAGAATAGAATATTTTGAGAAGTTTGGGGTCCAGTATTCTCATGAAAATTTATAGAATCCTGACTCTGACATTTACTACCTTGCCTGTGTGACCATGGGCAAGTGATTTCCCTACTGAGGGTCTCAGTTTCCTCAGACTGTAGGTGTTGGACTGAATTAGCTTTGAGATCTCTTTTTGCTCCAAAATTCTGTTATCCTGTGTCTTATCTGATGAAAAGGTCCAGAGGCACATAGACTATTTCTGACATCTAGAGCTAATATAGCACTCATTGCTGCTGTTACTCAGTCATTTTCAGTCATGTCCAATGCTTATGATTCCTTTTGAGAGTTTTCCTGGTAAAGATACTGGAGTGGTTTGCCATTTCCTTCTCTAAGTTGTTTTACAGATGAGGAAACTGAGGCAAATAGGGTTAAGTGACAGGTTTTCACAGCTTAATAAATGCCTGAACTCAGATCTTCCTGACTCCCCTGTGCTCTGACCATTGTGCCACCTAACTGGCCCAATATAGAACTGAGAAGTCATCAAATCCAACTTTCTCATTTTTCAAATAAGGAAGCTGAAGCCCAAGAATGTTAAGTGATTTGTGTAGGGTTACACATGGAAACATCAGAGGTGAGTTGTTGCAAGGGAAGGCGTGGAGAGTTAGGTCTTCATGGAAGTCATGTAGAAGATAGTATAGAACAATGGGCTGAGCACTGTGTTTTAGTCCTGCCACTACTGCATCCTCATCATAAGACTATGGGGATGTCATTTAGCCTCCTCGAGGTCCCTCTCTTTACATACATTCTCTTTATGTATTCTCACTAGAGCTCTGTAAGGTAGGGACCTTCGAGATATTAAATAACATCATGACTGAAACAACTGAACAACAATATTAATCATTATTAATAATAGCTTGTATTTCTATAACATTCTACATGTTGTGTCTCATTTCCATCTCCCAACAACCCTGTGAGGTAGGTGCTATTATGATCTCCATCTTACAGATGCAAAACGTAAAGTATTCTGTAAATGTGAGGCTTCCTACAACGCACCCAGTCATTTGATCATCTTCTCTTTCATGCATCTGGAAAATTTATCCCTTAATGTAGTATATTTAAGGGCCTTTTCATGGTTGGTTATGTGGCAGGTGTGTTTGTATCATCATCAATGGTGAGAATCAAGTAAGGCTGGATGATCTGTCCCATCTAGAATCTACTGCTGTCCTCCCAGGCTCTTTTGTGGATGCTCTTGGCATGATCGGCTCTAATTGGATTTTGTAGGAAACTCTTTGCAGGCCTATTGTCTGCTGTTTTGTGACATGAGACTTGTCACAGTCTTTCACCACTCACTCTATAACATGGTGAAACTATTCCAAATTACTGCTGCCCATGACTGCTGTATCTGTCAAGTGTTGTCAAGTTGGGATGCTTTCTGGTTCTGCCCTCCTCATTGTGGAGATTGCTTTACTTCTGTGACATTTCTATCAGAAAGTTTTAAAAATCAATAAATGATTCCTTTGTTAATTTTACTATTTTAGTTGGAATAGGCCAAATTAAAGATGTCATAACTGCATAGAGATATATCTAGTTTTTCCTTTCTTCTAACTATGTGTTGATACAAAAAGGATGACCCATTTGTAACCATTGATTTCTATTTTTAATTTTTATCTATTTAATTTTTAATTTATGGAATAAAACAAGCATTTTCATAACAGTGTAATAAAGAGATGATTGCACATGAAACTGCAAGTCTATTATGTACAATTTGCTGTTCCTCTTAAATATATAATAAAATTATCATGCAACTATTTTTTCCTTTATTTCTTCCCTCCCTCAACCCTGACCTAGAGATGGCTACTATCATATACAAGTGTGTGTGTGTGTGTATGTGTGTGTGCGTGTGTGTGTGTGTGGTATGTGTGCAAACCCATTCTATACATACTTCTATTTATCAGTTCTTTCTCTAGATGCAGAGAATAATTTTCTTCGTAGGCCTTTTATAGTTCATTTGGGTATTTATAAGTCAAAATGACTTAGGCACTCAAAATTATTTTGAAAACAATATTTCTGTTATGTATACTGCATACTCTTTCTTATGCTTATTTTGCTCTTCATTATTTCATACAAGTCTATTCGTTTTTTTCTAAGATCATCAAACACATCAATTCTTATAGCACAGTATTATTACATCACAATGTGTTCAGCCACTCCTCAATTAACAGCATCCCCACAATTTCCAGTCTTTTGCCACCAGAAAGAGAGCTACTGTAAATATTGTAGAACATATACGTTCTTTTCCTTTTTTCCTAATAGTAGTGGTATTTTTGCAGTTTAGAGATTGTTTGTACATAATTCCTGATTGTTCTCCAAAATTATTGGGTCATTTCACAATTACAGCAACAAATTCATGTCCCAATTTTTCTATATCTCCTCCAACATTTGTCGATTTCCCCTTCAATGATTTTAGCTGATCTGATAGGTGCAAAATTATAAGTCAAGGTTGTTCCAATTTGATTTTCTCTGATCAATAATGATTTAGAGCATTTTTCTCATGTGACTATAAGTTGTTTGTATTTCTTCATCAGAAAATTACCTTTTATATCCTTTGACCATTTGTCAGTTGGGGAATGACTCATATTCTTATAGGTTTGACAAAGTTCCTCATGTATTTGAGCTATGAGACCCTTACCTGAGAAGCTGTCTGTAAAAAATTTTCCCAATTTTCTGCTTTCCTCTTGACCTTGGCTACATTAGTTTTATTTGTACAAAACCTTTTTAAATTAATGTAATCAAAATTATCTATATTCCTCACTCTGCTCTTTCTCTTGTTTATTCATAAATTGTTCACCTATCCATAAGTCTGATAAGTAATATGTTCCATGTTCTTCAAATTTTCTTTTTTTTTCTTTAATATAATTTATTTATTTTCAGTTCTCAACATTCACTTCCACAATATTTTGAATTCCAAATTTTCTGTCCCTCTCTCCCCCCCCCCCATCCCAGGACAGAGTGCACCACAACTACTCCGTTTCCCAATTTGTCTCCCTTCTATCATCCACCTTCTCCTATTTCCCTCCCCTCTGTTTTCCTGTAGGACAAGATAGATTTCTATACCCCAGTGTCAGTACAACTTATTTCCCAGTTGCATGAAAAAACAATTTTTAACATTCATTTTTAGAGGTTTGAGTTCCATGTTCACTCCCTTCCTGCCTCCCCATCCACCCTCACTGAGAAAGCAAGCAATTCAATATAGGTCATACATGTGAAGCCATACACTTTCGTAGAAATCTTGTTGGGAAAGTCTAACCACATTTCCCTCTGTCCTGTCCTGCCCTTCATTTATTCTATTCTCTTCCTTGACCTGTCCTCCCACAATAATGTTTGCTTCTAATTATCCTATGCCCTAATCTGACGTTCCTTCTATTAACCTTCTTCTCCTGTCCCCTTCCCCCCTGCCTTACTGCAGGTAAGGTAGATTTCCATACCCAGTTGAATGTGTGTCATTCCCTCCTTAAGCCAAATCTGATGAGAGTAAGGCTCACTTATTCCCTCTCACTTCCCCTCAGTTCCCCTCCATTTAAAAGTTCTTTCTTTTCTCTTTTATGTGTGATGATTTAGTACATTCTACTTCTCCCTTTTTCTTTCTCCCAGTACAGTCCACTCAACACTTAATCCATTTTTAGATATCCTCCCTTTATATTCAGCTCACCCTGTGCGCTCTCTCTCTCTCTCTCTCTCTCTCTCTCTCTCTCTCTCTCTCTCTCTCTCTTTCTCTCTCTCTCTCTCCCTCTTTCTATATATGTATATATATGTATATATACATATACATACATACCCATATAATAAACATATACATACCTACACATATACTAACACATATAATATACACATGCATACATACATACATACATATGTATATTCCCTCTAACTACCCTAATACTGAGAAAGGTCTCATGAGTTACAAATGTCATCTTTCCATGAAGGAATGTAAACAGTTCAACTTTAATGAGATCCTTAGGTTTCTCTTTCCTATTTACTTTTACATGTTCCTCTTGATTCTTGTATTTGAAGGTCAAATTTGCTATTCAGCTCTGATCTTTTCAATAAGAATGCTTGAAAATCTTCAATTTCATTGAAATTCTATTTTTTTTTGCCTGGAGTATTATACTCAGTTTTACTGTGTAGGTGATTCTTGTTTTTAATCCTAGCTCCATTGACCTCTGGAATATCATATTCCAAACTAAATCCTGTGTTATCCTGATTGTGTTTCCACAAGAATCCAATTGTTTCTTTCTGACTGCTTGTAATATTTTCTCCTTGACATGGGAACTCTGGAATTTGTCTATAATATTCCTAGGCGTTTTCTTTTTTGGGACCTCTTTCAGGAGGTGATCTGTGGGATTCTTTCTATTTCTATTTTACCCTCTGGTTCTAGAATATCAGGGAAGTTTTCCTTGATAATTTCTTGAAAGAAGATGTCTTGGTTCTTTTTTGGATCATGGTTTTCAAGTAGGCCAATAATTTTTAAATTACTTCTCCTGGACCTTTTTTCCAGGTCAGTTGTTTTTCCGATAAGATATTTCACATTATCTTCCATTTTTTAATTTTTTGTGTTTTATTTTATAATTTCTTGATTTCTCATAAAGTCATTAGCTTCCATTTGCTCCATTCTAATTTTCAAGGAATTGTTTTCTTCAGTGAGCTTTTGGACCTCCTTTTCCATTTGGCCAATTCTGCTTTTTAAGATATTTTTCTCATTGACTTTTTAGATCTCTTTTGCCATTTGAGTTAGTCTATTTTTGAAGGTCTTATTTTCTTCAGAATTTTGGGACGATCTCCTTTAGCAAGTTTGTTGGCTCATTTTTCATGATTTTATTGCATTACTCTCATTTTTCTTCTCAATTTTTCCTCTACTTCTTTCTACTTTCTTCTACTTGATTTCCAAAATCCTCTTTGAGATCTTCTATTGCCTGAGATAATTTCATATTTTTCTTGGAGACTTTGAATGTAGGAGCTTCCTGTCTTCCTCCAGTTGTATGCTTTGATCTTCCTTGTAAGAAAAAAAAATACCTTTTCACCAAGAAAGTCACCTTCTGTAGTCATGTTTTTCCCCTTTTTGATCATTTTCCCAGCCAATTACTTGACTTTTGAGCTCTTTGTTGAGTGGAAGATGTACTGTCTCAAGCTTCAGGGAGTTTGTGGAGTTGTTTTCAGAGATATCTCTAGGTAATCTGTAAATTCTCGGTTCCTCCAAAGTGGTATGATAAAAGAAGAGGTGTTTATTCCTCTCCTGGCCTGCACTCTGGTCTGTGAGCAACCACAAGCACTCTTTTCTGTCCTGGAATTGTAAGTAGGATTCCCTCTCCACAGCCATCATCAGCTCTGTCATGCCAGTTCTCCTTGTTGCTCCAGCACTGCAACCCAGATCATCTGATTCCCCCACATTCTTTAGGTTGAGAGCTCCAGAAGTAGATGTCCTTGTGACAGTCTCTGTCATTTGCCCTGGGACTGGAACTGGGGTCAAACCACATTCCTCTCTCTTTCAGGTGAGAAAACTTTCCCACTGACCTTTGAAGCTTTTGTGAGTAGAGAAGTCTGGAAAACACAGCAGCTTCCAGTGATTCAGCAGCCTGAAGCCTGTTTCAGTCCCATCTGCACTGGTGCAGCTCACACTGGGCTGTGCTCCACTCTGAACCTGGTGCAATAGACGCTTCCTCTTGGCCTTCCAGATGGTCTTAAGCTGGAAATCTATTTCATTCTGTCATTTTGTGGCTTCTGCTGCTCTAAAATTTGTTTAGAATCATTTTTACAGGTATTTTCAGGGACTTGGGGGAAGAGCACAGGCAGGTCTCTGCTTCTACTCTGCCATCTTGGTTCCACCCCCAAAATTTTCTTGTAATGTCTCTCTTTACATCTAGTTCATATACCCATTTTTACCTTATTTGGTAAATGGTGTAAGATATTGATCTATGTTCAATTTCTGCCATAATACTTTCCAGTTTTCTCAATAATTTTTATGAAATAATGAATTCTTTTCCCAAAATCTTAATTTTTTATACTTGTCAAATACAAAATTATTATATTTATTTGCTGCTGTAAATCATATATCTACTCTGTTGCATTGATCTACCTTTCTATTTCTTAGCCAGTATCAGATAGTTTTGATAATTAATGCCTTAACATGCAGTTTAAGATCTAATTTACTGCTAAATCTCCTTCCTTTATAATAGTACCTTTCATATTTTTGTCTTCTTGCTTTTCAAATGAATTTTATTATTTTTTCTAATTCAATAAAATAATATTTGGGGAATTTAATTGGAATGGCTTTGAATATATAAATTCATTTAGGTCAAATTGCCTTGTTTATTGTATTGGCACTGCCTACTCAAAAACAGTTAATATTCCTCTAATTATTTAAATCTGATTTCATTTGTATAAAAAAGGTTTTTAAAAATAATTTTGTTTATATAGTTCCTGGTTTTTGTTTTGGCAGGTGTACTCCCATGTATTTTATACTGCCTAGAATTATTTTAAATGGAGTGTCTCTTACTTTCTCTTCTTGCAAGGTTTTGGTGGTGATCTATAGGAATGCTGATGATTTATGTGGATTTACTTTATATCCTGCTACTTTGCTAAACTTATTTTTCAACTTACTTTTTAGTTGAGTGTTTAAGATTTTCCAAGTATATAATCATATCATCAAAAAAAGATAGTTTTATTACCTCATCACCTATTCCGATTCCTTCCATTTCTTTTTTCTCTTCTTGCTATTACTAAGATTTCCAATACAAGAGTGAGTAATATTGGTGACAGTGGGCACCCTTATTTCACCCCTGATCTTACTGGGAAGATTTCTAGCTTGTTCTCATCACAAAGAATGCTTCCTGGTGGTTTTAAATGAATGCCTTTTTTATCAATTTAAGGAGGAATTAATTTATACCTATGCTTTGGAGTGTTTTTATCGAAATGAGTATTACAGTTTATAAAAAGCTTTTTCTGCTTCTGTTGATAAAATCGTGATTGTTTTGTTTTGTTTTTTTACTTTTATTATCACTATTCTCCTTGACTTCTTGTGGGTCAGTTCTCTTCCATTTACTAGGGGGCTGGAGGGAAATGGATATGGACTTGGAAATGGGAGCTTCTAGTAAGGAAACAGCCTCTATCAATACAGATTGGTTTTGTGATACAATTCATACCCATGGAAACTTGCCTAGGAATTAGAGGTTAAGTAACTTTCCCAGGGCTCATCCTGCCTTTCAGATTGGTTCTCTACATACAGTGCTACACTGACACATTAAGTAGCAAAAATGCTGACTTTGGGAGGATTATCCAAAATACTTTCAGACTCCTGAAGGATATTTAATCTGGGTGATGTAAGATATTATTTGTAAAGTTCTTCACCCAGAGCCTTGCACATAGTAGCCCCTTAATGAAGGTTGATTCCATTCCAGGAAACCCCCTCTACATATCAAGCCTTAGGTAATTGGGAAATTCTAAAAGCCTCTCTTCCAAGAAAACTGATTACAATATGGTGACACAAGAGAAATAACGCTTCTACTTTTGCTCATTTTCAATATCAGAATGCTTTTTCACACTGAAAGTGGAAGTTACAGAAACATGGCTTTGGCAAATTAACACTGAGAAAAGTTATTTTCGAAAACCTTCCATTGTGCATACATTGGAGACCAAAATTCAATTCTCTACCATGATGGATGCAACAAAGTGAAGATAAAATTTGGCAACAGCCTTTATCACATAAGACTTCTGCAAGAGAAGACTTTGCTCCAGAAGAGGCTTGCTGGGGGAGATTCTGTTACAAAACAATTCTTGCCAGATAGAAGTCTATTGGGGCAGCTAGGTGGCACAGATGTCAGCACTGAGACTGAGTTTAGTTTTACTCATCTTCCTGAGTTCAAATCTTGTCCAAGACACTTACTAACTGTGTGACCATGGGCAAGTCACTTAACTCTTTTGCCTCAGTTTCTTCATTTGTGAAATGAGCAGGAGAAGGAAATGGAAAATCATGCAATTATTTTTACCAAGAAAACCCCAAAAGTGATCACAAAATGTTGGACAAGATTGAAAATGACTAAACAACAACAATGAAAATTGTGAAAAGAGAAAATTTATCATCTAATCCTTTCAAGACAATTTTTTGGGAAGGAAAGATGCACACTCATAAAGATATGCATCAGTATGCTGTTTTATCCTTGCCTATGTTTAGCAAGTGGGTGTAAATATTATGTTTTCTGGCTCTTGTCTTGAGTTTCAGCATTGTTTTGCATTGCCAAAGCCAGTATTGTATTTGATATTTTCAGATGACAAGTCACAGCAACAATTCATTTTGTGTTGATTATACTTGTGAAGTTGTGAATCTGTTGTGCTGGAAAGATGCTGGAAACATCCTAATTATGTCCCAGAGCACTGGGTAGGGTCAGACAAGAGTGAGAGTCTGATATGTACTTCATGCTGTTAAAACTACTCAGTGTAGTATCAACTTGTCTCTGTCTCCATCAATAATCCTTGAAGAATTATGCCTATTACTGCCACTAGCTGCAGTAAGTGCCTTTGGGCTCAGCCTGATAGATTTTGTTTGCAACCAGCAGGCCTGGAACTAAAAGGCAAAGAGAGAAACAGCAGGGAACTAGGTTTCCTGACAGGTTTGGCATAGGTGAGTGTGATAGAGGACCACTCAGGAGAACATAGGCAAGCCTAGGAACCCATTGAGAGGTTCTTACTCTGAGCCAGGCATTGTGTGAAGTGCTGGGAACACAAAGAAATGACAAAGATAGCACCTGCCCTCAAAGAGCTCAACATCTAATAGGGAGATAATATTCAACAACTTTATATAAACAAGACAGACACAAAATAAATTGGAGATGAGCAGTGGGAGAAGGGCTCAAGGAGGCTTCTTGCAGAAAGTTGTCCTGAAGTGAGACTCAAAGGAGACTGGAAACTCAGTGGATGGAAGTGTGGAGAGAGCTTTCTGGGTGTCCCATGTCAGGGACATTGGAGGGGTTATTCTCTCTTTGATTCCCTCTCACATCCCTTCTAACTTTGAGATTCAAAGATTCCAGTGACAGAGCAGAAAGATTTTTCATTCCTGGCTATATTGCTTCTTCTCTGCCATCTCCACCTCCTCCACCCAGAGATATGAAGGGGGTCATAGGCACACCAGCACGCATAGCTAATCAGAGGTTCTATTGGGCTTATGATGCAGTCATACATGTTTGTCCTTTAGTCCAGACCAATGGCTTCCATGATGTAAAGAACTCATTCTTTGGTCCTTGCTTTGCAATTAATTTTCTCAAAGAATTGCCTGGGGCCCTTAGACATTGAGTGATTTGCCCATTATCCTTATCATGTATCAAAGGTGAGACTTGAACCCAAATCTTCCTCATTAACTCATTGATGCAGTGAATCCAATGCTGACCTGAAGTCAGGAAAATCTAAATTTGAATCCTGTTTCAAACATTTACCAGCTGTGTGACCCTGGGCAAATCATTTAACCCATTTTCTTCAGTTTCTTCATCTGTGAAAAGCAAGTGATCCTAGCCCTCACTTTCCAGGACATCAAAGGACCTTGCAAATGTTAAGGCCCTATTTAAATTCCAGCTCTTATTGTTCCTGATCTCCCCTGGCTCTTTACCCACTGTGCCATGCTACCTGTGAAGCTTAAAGAGCTTTGTCCAGTCTATCGAACAGTGTCATAGCATTAGTTGGCAAAGCAGTCCTGGCAGCCTTAGTGAAAAATGTGTTCCTCTGAATGGGAACATACATCTGGAAGGAACAAACTGTCTTTTTCCAAGAACTGAGCCCCGTATCACCTTTCCAAGATGGGGAGGTTTGAATTCACTAGAGAGTTTAAATCATGAGCTACTGAATGTCCAGGAAATAATGGGCTTTCCCATGGAAACAGTCTTAGCTAAACCAAAGAATGGATTGCTCAGGTGACATACATAAACCTGTTTGCAAGGTTGAAAGAGAGGAGAGAAAGGCTGGAGTGGCTGAGAGTGACAGTAATATTCTTGACCTTTAGCATGCAGTTTTCAGAGCATTCTGCCTGGGTATTAATACAATATAATCACATTCCATACACATGGTTCTTTTCAGAGGGTGACTGACTATCACAAAGTCCTCTGCCATTGGGGAACTTTTGACTCTCTACCCTTTGATTTCTAGATTTCTGGATGACTGGTAGGATAAAAAATAGCCTGACATGGAGGAAGAATTTTATTCAATTCAACTCAATCATTCATTCAAAAAGAATGTATTGAGTACCTACTGTGTGCTAGGTACCCAGGATATGAAAATAAACCAAAGAAATCCCTATCTTCAAGGATATTAGGTTGAATAAAAATCATTTATTAAGTGTTTAGTATGTGATAGGTACTTTTCTAGGCACAGGAAATGTAATTACAAAAAGTAAGATAACCTTTTCCCTCAAAGAGCTTAGATTCCACTGCTGCTGTTCAGTCATGTCTGACTCTTTGTGGTCTCATGGACCATGATACACCAGACCCTTCCATCCTCCACTATCTCTCCAAGTCTGTCCAAGTTGTTCATTTTTCCATACTCTGCTGAAACTCAATGAGCAATACATATCTGCTAGACAGTGGAGTAGATAGAAAAGCACATGAGAAATGTTCCTTGTCCTCATATAAGTTCCAAATCTAGTAGGGTTAACTGACTTGTCCAGGTTACACAGCTATCAAATGTCTGAGGCCAGATTTGAACTCAGGAATATGAGTCTTCCTGACTCCAAGCCCAGTATTCTAATCCACTGTGCCATCTAGCACCAGAACTTAGTGGGAAAGAGAAAGAATGATGAGAAAATGCATGTGTTGGGGAAGTAAAATGAAGACATGAGCATTGTAACCAGAATTTCCAAACTTTTTTGAAGAGGTGGCTACCTATGGACTCCAAGCACTGCTAACACCCTCATTTCATGTGCTCATTAGTCTTGATAAACTACTTTTTAAATTTGTTTTCTCTTTTTCTATTCTTTACAATAGGAGATAACTCTCCAAATAAGGGAGAGGGAAGAATATATTTGAAAGTGAAGATAATGCAGAGCAAAAGATATTTATGTGTATGTGTTTAAAGAATTATGTAAACATAGCTACAAGTTACTTTTTACAGAAATAGATCTAAATAATGAGAAGGACATCTAAGTGGCCTTGTGAACAGAGTGCTGAGTCTGGAGGCAGGAAGACTCATCTTCATGAGTTTAAATCTGGTCTCAGGTACTTACTATCTGGGTGACCCTGGGCAAGTCACTTCACCCTGTTTGCCCCAGTTTCCTCATCTGTAAAATGATCTGGAAAAGGAAATGGCAAACCACTCCAGTATCTTTGCCAAGAAAACACCAACTGGGGGCATAAAGAGTGAGACTTGACTGAAAATGACTGAACAGAAGCAATATCATTAGAAAAATCTGAATTGCTCAGAGGTAGGATGAGTCAGTATAATGGCAATGACAATAGCACCTAAGCTAATTTACCTCTTCAGTGCCATACTGATGAAATAACAGAAGAATTTCTTTATACTCCTAGGGAAAAAAATAACATATGGAGGGGAAAAAGGTCAAGAGTATCATGGGAAATCAGGGCCTAGCAGTCCCAGATCTCAAATCACACTCTAAAGCAACAATCTGGAACTGATTAAAAACCAGAGAGCTTGTTCAAGGAAACAAATTACAGAGAGAACGTACAGGAGCAAATATTTGGGGTAGTCTAGTCTTTGATAAACACAAGAAGTCCAGCTATTAGGATAAGAACCTACTGCTTGATAAAAATTACTAGGAAAATGGAACAAATGAAGATTAAATTTAGACCAACCTCTCACACCTTATATCAACATAAGCTCCGAATGAATATGTAGGCTTGATATAAAAGTACATAACATATGTAAATTCAACAAACATGGATAAAATTGTCTCTCAGATCTATGGGTAGAAGAAAAAACTAGTGACCAAAACAAGAGATAGAGAAGATTGTATAAAACAAAATGGATAATTTTATTTTGTTCACATGAAAATACCCAAATTACTACAAAGGACCTATGAAGGAAGATATTATCTGCATTCAGCGAAAGAACTGATAAATAGAAGTACAGAATGATTGTGTCTATGTAATGGTAGCTCTCCATAGGCTGAGAAGAGGGAGGAAAAAAGGTTACATGATAACATCATTATATATTTAAAAGGAAGAGGGAGTTGGACATAATAGAACTGCCATTTTATATGCAATCATCTTTTTTCTATTCTACTATGCTATGGGAATGCTTGTGTTATTTTTTAAGTTAGTCTAAAATAAATAAAATTTTTAAAAATAGTGAAGTAAAAAAAAAAATGTTTTGCCCAAGAAAACTAAGATTAAATAGGAAATGACTAACTAGGAAAAATCTTTTGCAGCACGTTTTTTGATGTATAAGGAACTGATTCAAATTTATAGAATATGAGTCTTCCCCAGTTGATAGATGGTCTAAGAATATGAATAGGGAGTTCTCAAGTGAAGAACCCAGAGCAATCCATACCCATATGAAAAATGTTCTATAACACTAAGAAACAGAGAAAGGTGAATTAAAACTGAGAATGCACCTTAAACCTATCAGATCAGGAAAGGTAACAAAGCAAGAAAAACAAGCAGTATTCAAGGGGCTATAGAAAAGAGACCAACTGACACCCTATTAGTGGTCCTGTGGACAGGTGTAATCATTTGGGAAAGCAATTTGAAATTATGCATGAGAAGTAACTAAATAGTGCACGCCCCTTGCCCTGCTATCCAACTGCTATACCCATAATTAAAAGAAATGAAAGAAAGAGGAAAAGGTCCTAATTGCACAAAAATATTTATAGCAAGTCTTTTTGGTGATGGCAATAACTAGAAACTAAAGAGATGCTCATCAATTGAGAATGGCTGACCAAGTTGTGGTCTGGTCAGTTATTGTCCTTCGTTCTCCATGAGAACCAAAATGGCATCACCTTGATAAACTCAAGTTTCAATGTCTCCAACGATGTCTGATCAGACCAATACAAACTCGGATACTCTAAATTTGCACATCCTCGATTCAATTTTGTTTTGCTCATAGAGCACAACACCCTTTCTGATGTGGGCACACCATGCTGAGCAGTCCTGTGACAGTGTCTCCCATGTTGGACAGTCAAATCCAAAGTTCTTAAGAGTGTCCTTGTATCACTTCTTCTGACCACCATGTGATTGCCTGCCCCATGTGAGTTCTCCATAAAATAGTCTTTTTGGCAAGCATACATTTTGCATTTGAGCAACATGACCATCCCATTGGAGTTGAGCTCTCTGAAACATAGTTTGAATGCTTGGCAGTTCAGCTGGAGCAAGGACTTCAGTGTGTGGTACTTTATCCTGCCAGGTGATCTTCAGAATCTTCCTAAGACAGTTCAGATGGAAATGATTCAGTTTCCTGCTGCGGCCCAAATGTGCTATAAGAAATGAGGATTTCAAAGAGACTTTAAGATTAGAACCAGAGTGAAAGGGGCAGAGCCAGAATAATTTGTACCACAGCATCAACATTTTAAAAATGAACAATTTTTAAGACTTATAAACTGGTGAAGAATAAAATGAGAAAAATTAGAAGGGAAATTTGTATAAAAACAACACTATAAAATAAACAACTTTGAAAGCTGTGAGTAGCATGATCAGGAGAGTCACTGTCCAGGATCCTTGAGTCTGAGCATGATGCCCACCAGTTATCAGTTCCCAAAAAGACGGTAATGGATAGAACCACAAATACACATACACACACACACACATATGCCTGCACATGCATGTACATAAATATACATATGTGTGTATTAAATAGATTGATATAATTTATGTAGTCAATGAAGGGATTTGTTTTTATTTTTTCCCTCTTTTCCCAACGAAATGGGAGAGAGATAACAGATTATTTCAAACACACTTTAAAAATAGAGAGATTGGGGAAGTACCACACACATGAAATGTTACGAAGTTTCCAGGGAGGTCACTGGATTACCAGTTTGTCTGATTGTTTTGCTTTATTACAAAAGACCTCACCTGGAGATGGGATAATCTGGAAATATTAGTGATGTGAAAACAAAACACATCAATAAAGCTTAAAAAACAAATATAAACTTGAATCTGCTAGTGAAATGTGATGAAGAACAGATTGTTTTAAGGATGTAGGAAGCTCATGTATGTTTGTTGATGCAGCAAAGGGAGATATTTGCAAAGGACTAGGTTAAGGATGCTAGTAAAGGAGGCTATGATCACAATAGAGATGAATGAGCATTACGCCAGCCCATTATTCTTGGGGGATCATATTGAAGTTCATGCTGAAGATATGATAATTACCCTGAGAAGTTCACAGTAGGTACCAGGTGAGTATCCCAGCCTAGAAGGAAGGACTGAGGATGTTCCTTTCTACAGGTTGGGTCTAGATATAAGCTCAGCTTAGATTCCATACTTGAGTTTATCCTCCCCATCTTATACTTTACTTGCCATGTTGATGTCACACCTGAATGTTAAATCATTAAACTATAAGATTGAACCACCAAAAGCTAGGCCTAGTATGAGCACCAAGTAATATTCTATGAGGAAGAATGTCTGGGACAAAACTAAGCTTAGATAAGGATTAAAAAGACCAGGCCCAGTGGAATTATACAAAATGAATCCCTATTTTATGAGCCAGAATCAGGCCAAAGACAGACCAGAATTTCACTCCCACAGTCCCACAAGGCCCAGGGTAACAAAATCCTAGACTTAGACACAGAATTTAGAGGCCATCTAGTCTAATCTGCTTATTTTACAAATGAGGAAACTGAGGCCTAATGAAATTTTATGACTTGCCCAAGACCATGCAGTAGTTAGTAACTGATCTAGGATTTGACTTAGGTCCTCCCTGTACCGTACTGCCTCTCTAATGGCCTCTAGCAAACATTTGGTGTGCCAGGAACTGTGCTGAGAACCATGTCATGGAGGATAGCATGAGCATTTGTGGATGTCAGCTATGCACAGGGAATTTGTCCTAATGTTCTAGTTTGTGTCAAGTCAACTCACATTTATCCAGTGCATCCTATGTGCCAAGCACTCTGCTCAGCTCTGAGGATTAAAAGCAAAAGGCAAAAATCAAACAAAAAAAGCCATGTCCTGCCCTCAAGGAGATTCTATCCTAATGAGAAAGAAAACCCATAAACAACTAGGTACCTCACAGCTGTGTGATCAATGGAGCAGACAGGTAGAAATCCAAGAGAGGAAATCATTAGCAGCTGGGGGCAGGGGGACCAGGAAAGGCCTCTGGGAATGGGAGGGGAGTGAGCAGCATTGAGCTGAATCTTGAAAAAAGTCTGACCAGCAGATTGCTTTGAGGCTCAGAGGCCTCAATAAGATCCATGCACATTCAAAGGAAATGGTCTTTTCCATCCACACAAGAAAAATAAAATGATTAAAGATCCCATTCTTTAGATAATAATATAATAGCTAACTCATATATAGCATTTTAAAGTTGGCAAACACTGTATGGATATTATCTCATTTTATCTGCACAACCACTTGGAAGGTCCGTATGTTATTATGTCCATTTACCAGATGAGAAAACTGAGTCATACAGGGTTATATAGCTAACAAGTGTCTTAGGTCAAGTCTTCTTGACCCCAGGTCTACCACTTTATTCACTGTGCCACCAAACTGCTTATGTCAGGAAAATCCCAAATTTGTTGAATAGTCAAAGTTTGTGAATGCTTTAATTCTGTGTGAGGTATAAATATACATCAATGTTTTCAAGGAAAGACCTATGTGAGTGAGTTGTCGGGTGCAGTTTGACAAATTACATTATTGCCAAGGTCAAACATGAATTCATAAGGCTCTTAGAACATGGGTAAATTATGTACATGTGCACAGAAAGAAGATTAGATACATCAGAAGCAAAAGCAGTCCCTCAAGAAACATCAAGAAAGAAAAACCAGGGGTGGGGGATGGGCATCAATCACACTGAAAAGCAGGACGTTGAGACCAGGGAAGAAAGGAGAGATGTTGGGAATGATGATGAGATATGAATAGGTAAGGGGATACATCATTCAGATCAAATGCTGGCTGAATGGCGCACTCCTTATATTGGGGGCTGGAAAGGATTTTCAAGGCTGATCAGGCCAGGCTACTCATTTCAGAGAAGATGAAACTGAGGCAGAGTGAAGTGATTTGCTCATGGTTACCTAGCTAAGAAAGGTCTGAGGCAAGATTGAACCCAGGTATTCTGGACTTCAAATCCAGTACTCTGGCCATTGCTTGACCTAAATGTATCTCAGTGGTCTTTCTCTTTTCAGTCAAATGGAGAGGGAAGGGAAGAAGCATTTATATAGTATCTTTCCTTCAAATGACATATATATTTAGATAGATAGGTACATACATACATACATACATAAGATCACTCACAAGCACAAATAATGGGGACAAACTGGCATCCTTTCCAAAAAAAATGAGAGGTAAAACGTGACTTGGAGCTGTCACCCCTGCTATTTGCCAGAGCACTAGAAATCATTGCTATGGCAATAAGATAAGAGAAAGAAACTGAGGAAATATAAATAGGGACAGAAAGAAAAAGATCAATCATTCTTTTCTGGGAGATCTTAAGTACTGTAGAGAGCATGGTCCTGCTTTGGCTATGTAGAGGCTGAGATACCTAGAGAAGGGACAGCCTTCAGGGTTCTATGTTGGAGATACAGAGCCAGAGCTTGGGAAACAGGCAATAGCTCGATTTTTAGATCTGGGACTGATCTGTGGAGAGACAAAGGCAGATCCTGTGTGAGCCAATGTTACTGACAAAGAGAATGGAGAGAGAGAGAAGGGAAGGGACAGGATTCTGGAGGTCACTCATGCCCAAGATCAGAACAACTGACGAGGAGGGGTCAGAAAGGGAGGAGGAGCTCACATAAAAGAGGCAAAAAAAAAGCTTTTACAGTGGAATGGAAGAGGGAGGGAGGTGATGGGGAGTGAGTAAACCTTACTCTCATCAGAATTGACTGAAAGGAAATAAGATCTACAGGCAATGGAGTTTAGAAATCCATCTTATCCTACAGGAAAGTAGAAGGGGAAGGGGATAAGAGAAGGAGAGGGGGTTTGTAGAAGGGAAGGCAGGTTGGGAGAGGGGTGGTCAGAAGCAAAACACTTTTGAGGAGGGACATGGTGAAAGGAGAGGGAGAACAGAATAAATGGGGGTGAGGGGAATAGGATGGAGGGAAATACAGATAGCAATAGTAACCGTGAAGAAAATGAAACAAGTTTCTCTGATAAAGGCTTCATTTCTCTGTGTCAAATTGATAAAAATAAGGGCCATTCCCCAATACATGACATGATCAAAAGATATCATCAGTTTTCAGAAGAAGTAATTAAAACTATCTATAGCCATATGAAAAAAATTCTAACTCATTATTGATTGGAGAAATGAAAATTAAAATAATTCTGAGAAAGTACTACCTCATACCTATTAGATTGGCTAATAGGACAGAAAAAGGAAATGCCAAATTTTTGAGGAGATGTGAGAAAAATGAGACATTAATACACTGTTGGTGGAGTTGTGAACTGATTAAACCATTCTATAGAGCAATTTGGAACTATGCCCAAAGGGCTGTAAAATCATGCATACCCTTTGACCTAGCAATATACTATTAAGTCTCTCCCAAAGAGATAAAAAAGAAAAGGATCTATATGTACAAAAATATTTATAGCAGTTCTTTTCTGGGGATAAAGAATTAAAAATTGAGGAGATGCCTGTCAACTGGGGAATGGCTGAATAAGTAGTGGTATGTGGTAATAATGGAATACTATTGTACTGTAAGAAATGATGAGCAAGATGCTCTCAGAAAAACGTGGAAAGACTTGCATGGATTGATGCAAAGTGAAATCTACTGGGTACAGAGTAATAGCTATATTGTAAGATGATCAGCTGTGAATGACTTAGCTATTCTCAGCAATACAACGATCCATGACAACTCTGAAGGACTTAGAATGAAAAATGCTACCCATCCCCAGAGAAAGAAGTGGTGCTATTCGAATACAGATTGAAGCATACATTTTTTACTTTATTTTTGAGGGGTTTTTTTGGTCTATATTTTCTTTCACAACATGACTATTATGGATATGTTTTGCATGACTATACATATAGAACCTATGTGGAATTGCTTTCCTTCTCAACTGGAGGAGAAAAGGAGAACATTTGAAACTGAAAGTTTTAAAAAATGTTAAAAATTGCTTTTACATGTAACTGGGGAAAAATAAGTACTAAATAAATGCCGAAATAAGAATTAGTGACTAAGAGCAAAACAAAATGGAAGGAAAGAGGAAAATTTAGGGAGAGTCTTGCCATGGGGAAAAATGATACCAGGAGATAAGACAGGAAGACGAGGTGGTTAGCAGTGTCCAGTTTTATGGAGAGATCCAGCAAGATGCATAAGGGAAAAGGATTCTAAATTAAGTAAGAAACAAATCTTGATTCTACTTAAAGAAAACAGATGATTGGTTGCGTGTTGGGGGAGGGGGCTGGATGATCAAGGTCAGATTGCAAGGGGTTGAGAAGTAGGAGATGAGAGGTAGAATCAATCAATATAGACTCCTTCATTCTGGGAGTTCTGGTTGAACGAGAGGAGAGATATAACATAGTAGGTTAAGAGACAGGTTGGGTTCAGTTTCTGGGTTTTTATTTCGGTATGTCAGAAGGATCTTGCTGTGTTTGTTTGAAGTGAGGAAGGATAAAGTGGACAAAGAGAGGCTGAATGGACCCTGTTGGACATCTCTGTCTCTCCTCCCAAGAATTCTCCCCACAGAATTTCCAACAGGACCCCAACAGGATCATATCCAGTTTTGTGTTATTTTTTTATGAAGATCTCCAGTGAGAGAGAGCACCTCTCTCTGGAGACTGCCCTCAGCACCTTGAGATAGCTCTTGTTAAGAGATTTTTTTCCATGTGTGGAGATGAAACCTGCCTCTTACTGCTTTCTCTAAGAAGTCTCATTACTGGAAAGCACCACTTACACAGATTATGTAGACAAGATAGAAGGGAGGCTGAGGGCAGGAGAAGGGAGGCCTCCCCACAGAAAGAGTTCTTTGTTCTCAGCCCTATTCTTGAGTTAGGCAAAAGATAAAAACTACAAACATCTTAAAGTGTGGACACTCCATTCCTGGGTACAGTTCCAGAGCATCTCTCCATGGTACCTGGGGGAGGGGACTACACACCTGCTGGATTCTAGAACCTAGGTTCTGGAGAGATTAGCTTGGGTTCCAAGGCAGTCTGGGATTGAAAACAAGAGCTTCCTTGTCCTAGAAGGCAGAAGAACAGAGAAGGTCCGAGGATGAGTCCCTTGAAAACCTCCATGGAGAACCACAAGCCAGGATGTGATCATGAGTACCCTTCAGGAAGAATTGTCTTTGTGTTACTGAATTTCTGTGTATTGTGTATTGAGAGGACTTAGAGTTCAGAAGCCTAATTTAACTGATCTCTATAGCTTAGCTTTCCAACAGTAAATATTCGGTCCTCAGTTTTGGAGTTGACTTGAAGACTTTGAGAAGTAAATGCCACCAAGACCTGTAGGACCAGTGCTACAGTGGGACTGCTCCTCTGTCTGTGGTCACCTGATATTGACTGATGAGGCCTCTCCTGGTTCCCCATCCCTAAGGCCTCTGTCCTTTGCTGCTCATTATTGTACCAGTGTCTCAGTTCCTCAGACCCTAGCTCTGGTCCCTTCTTCGGCACTGATAGATTTCATGTCTCCTCCGGAGATACTTCTCAGGACTAGGGAGTTAGCATCACTTCCTACTTTCAAAGAAAAGAGTCTAAGGGCTTCTTTTCAGGATAGCCTACTCTCAACAAAATCCATGTTAAAAAAGGAGCTATTCTTATTTACCTAGGCTGTGTACAAGTCCACAGCTAGAGGTTGGGGAGGCCAATACAATATCAAAAAAGCACCTGCTCCATCTCAAAAGAAGAATTGCAAACAATATATTAATAAGTACATGATGGAATGAAGTTGTTACTATTAACAACCACATGAAAGAATCTCCAAAGCACTTATCATAAGAGTGTTACTTCATACCCTGAAAATTGGCAAAGATAATCAAAACTGACAAAAGTCAATACTGGATGTATGAGAAGATAAGTGTACTGATGTATTGTTGATGGAACTGAGAATTGGCATGAACATTTTTTGGAATTATGTAAATAGTAACGAAAATGCCCATAAACCCAGAAATTCCATTACCACATTTTTATCCCAAGAAAACCATTGAGAAGAAGAAAGTCCCCAAATATGGCAAGATATTACAGCAGCACTTTTTGTGATAGTGAAGAACTAGAAACAAAGTAGACATCCATTGATTGGGGAGTGGCTAAACAAAATGCGGTACATGAATATAATGGAATATTATGTCCCTGTAAGAAATGATGTGCAATTAATACAGAGACGCATGGAAAGGTCTACATGAACTGATGCAGAATGGAGTTGAGAACCAAGAAAAGGATATGACTTCTACTGTGTGGAAAAAGCAACTATGCACACACACACACACACACACACACACACACACAGAGTCAAATGAGACTATGATAAAATTGGAAAGAATAAGCCTGGCTTGCAAGAAGAGACATGAGAAGATGTGCCCAATGCACCCCTTTCTGGAGCTGGGAAATCACGCTGCACACACGAATGGACTTTGCAATATATTGATCAATTATGCAGTTTATTTCTCTTCTTTTTCTTCTTTTTGTCTTTAAAAATACTGTTTGTCTTTGGGATTCCTCTGTGGGAGAGGAGGGAAAGAGAAAGGACACTGTGGAAGGCTGGAAGGTATAAAGAAAACAAGACATTGATAAACACTTATAATAATAGTAAAATAAGTCATCTGTCAAAAATAAGACAAGGGGGTGGATCTGGGGAAGTGAAGATAATGCAGAATAGTTGGAACATCTGAACTGGGAGATGCCTGGGAAACGAATAGGAGATGAATAAAAGTATGGGACAACAGCAACACTGGAGGTGGCCAGCGCACACATAGAGGGGGCCAAGCTGGCATGGTTCTGGAGTTTTCTCTCTTCCACCAGCTTTGCTCTGTATTCTGAAAGTAGCAGCACAGGAGGCAAAGCTTGGTGCAGGGGAGGAGTGTGGTGGGAAGATTCAGGGCCTGGGGAATTCCCCAGCAGATACAACGGAAGATCAAGTAAAGCCCAGGACTGCACACAATCTGAGGTATCATTGTGACCAATACAATAGCTTCACAACAACATCCAAAAAAATACTAATGTCATCTTGGGCTATTAAACAAATGAATGAATGAAAAAGTCTTAGTTACATACTTGCAATGTGCAAAGCATTGTGCTGGGGATACAAAAAGTAATGATAATAACAAAACATATAGCTAATACAGCCATATAATAATAGCCACCAATTACCAAGTGTTTGAGTCTTGCAAAATGCTTTAATATGTCAATGCATTTGATTCTCAAACAACCCTTTGAGGTAGGTAATATGATTATATGCCCATTTTGCGGATGAGGGAAGTGGGGCTGAAGAAGGTTAAATATCTTACCTAGGATCCCATAAAGGGTGATATCATAATCAAATTAGAGGGCAGAGTTAAGAACAACAGTCAATGCCTGGTACATAGTAGGTCCTTAATGAAGTCTTGTAGACTGAATGAAAGAATGAAAACAACAGGAAAGCTATCAGGAAAACCTTGCTAAAGTTTAACACTATCCCAAGGTGCAAATGGCCTCCTTGGGAAGGTGAGGGTCCCATCCCCCCTCCTCAAAGGTCTTCATGGAAAGACCTAACCACTTCTCAGATGATGTGGGGAGAAGGTAGGGATCAGTTAGAAGGTAAGTCACCTACTATGTTCCAGATTGGACTGGGTGGCTTCTGTGTTCTCTTTCAACTCTGAGATTTTGTGATGCCATGCGTCTGTGACTTCCTTTGTATAGAAATGTCTATTCTCTCAGTCTGTTCTGTCACTCTGGGTAAGCTACTTAATCTTTCAATATTCTAGACAAATCTCTAGAATTGTAAGTTTCAAAAGTGCCAACATACATTATTAGATGGAGTTTGCCAAAGAGACCCCTTTTTGGCTGAGCTGTCTATTAAGCACCTTGACCCTGATCACATTGCAAGAAAAATCCAATATTGGATTCTAACGAGGGTGGGAGAAGTGGGGAGGGGTAGTGTTGTATAGGGGTCATCAAATTAAGGCAATTTGGGACAGCAAGTCCATGTTGACCTCAACTAACAAAATGTTCTACCCACACAAGGTAACACGCCAAATGGTAGAAGTTGAACATGAAGCAGAGCACCTGGGCTCCCTTAAACCAGGCCTTTGTCCATGTATGGGCATATTACCATTGACTGGTCTTTCAAGAATATTTCCTTTTCTGATTCGAAGTGTCTGAAATAAATAACCATCATAATTCACAGTCCTGTATGCACTGAAGATTTACAGAGACTTTTCTTTACAACAACCTTGTGGTACATGTTTATTATCCCCATTCAACAAATTAGGAAAGGAAGCCTTTAAGAGTTAAGCAATTTGCCCAGGTCCACATGACTAATAAGTGACTGAGATGAGCTCTGAACCCACATTTCCTGACTGTCCACCCCATTAGGGGATACAGGAAGGAGCACTTTAGGAAAGGCAGTGGGATATCATGAGAAGAATGTTGAATTTGGTGTCAGAATTCCTAGATCCACATCCTGACTCTGCTATTTATTATTGACATGCCTTTGGGTAAGTCACTTAATATTTCTGGCCTTTCATTCCTCATTAGGCAAAATGAAGGAGAAGGGGCAGAGAGAGGCAGTGTTTGGGGAAGTTTAGGACATGGAACTGAGAGCCAAGAAGACAATCCAAATTCCTCACAAGTCACAACTTCTGGGCCTCAGTTTTTTCCTCTTAAGATGAAAGGTCAGGACTCAATGGTCTATAGGGCTCCCCCCAGCTCTAAATCTATAATCCAAAGAGCCTAGGACTAGATGACCTCTTGGTCATCTACATCTTTGATGCAATGATTTTGAATGTCTATAGTTATCATAATTAGGAAAGTTATCCTCACATGCAGAGTAAAATTTCAATTTCTCAATGCCATCTCCTCTCCTTGAAAGTCTATATAAATCCTTCTCCTAGCAAAAAGAATAAAAATAAAACCTCATCTCTTCTATTCCTTCCTTGTTTCCACACCTCACACACTTAGGGGCAGGTGTTTCTGCCTCTTCCTTCTCTCTTTCCCCCGTTACTTTTCCTCACTTTCCCCATATTTCATTCCTCACATCCCTTTCTATCTCTTTATCTAAACTGTTTTTATTAATTTTATTTATTTTCAATGTTCTACAATCCTTACCATATAACTTAGATTTTTCCCCTTCCCTCCTCCCTACCTTGCCCCTCCCTCACCAAGATGGCATACAATTTTATATAGTTTCAACACATACATTCCTATTAAATATATTTTCACTATTGTCATGTTGTGTAGAAGAATTAAAATGAATGGGAGAAATCATATAACAAACCAAAATGTAATACAAAAGAAAATGATATGTTACATTCTGTGATTGAATTCCATAGTTCTTTCTCTGGGTGTGGAAGGCATGTTGCCTTAAAAGATCATTGGGGATTTTTTTAAGTCCTTGCATTGCAATGAAGTTCCAAGTCTACCAGAAAAATACTCTTGCACACTGTGGTTGGTGCTGTGCAAAAAGTTCTCCTGATTCTGCTCCTTTCACTCAGCAATAGATCATACAAGGTTTTCCAGGACTCACTGAAGGCTTTCTGTTCATCATTTCTTATAGCACAATAGTATTCCTTTGCATTCATATACCATAATTTATTCAGGCGTTCCCCAATTAATGGTCATCCCCTTGATTTCCAGTTTTTGGTCATCACAAAGAGTGCTGCTATAAATATTTTTGTACATGTGGGACCCTTTCCCATTTTTATGATGTCTTAGGGATACAGCCCTTGAAGCAATATTGCTGGGTCTAAGGGTATGCATATTTTTGTAGCCCTTTGGCCATAGTTCCAAATTGCTCTCCAGAATGGTTGGATCAGCTCACAGCTCCATCAACAATTAATTAGTGTTCCAACTCTCCCACATCCTCTCCAACATTTATCATCTTCCTATTCTGTCATATCTGCCAATCTGATAGGTGTGATGTAGCACCTCAGAGTTGTTGTGATTTGCATCTCTTTAATCAATAGTGATTTAGAGCATTTTTTCATATGACTGTAGATATCTTTAATTTCTTCATCTGAAAACTGCCTGGTCACATCCTTTGACCATTTATCAACTGGGAAATGATTTGTATTTTCATACATTTGACTCAGTTCTCTATCTATTTTAGAAATGAGGCCTTTATTACAGACACTAGCCAAAAAAATTCTTTCTCAGTTTTCTGTATCCCTCCAAGTCTTGGTTGCATTGGGTTTGTTTGTGCAAAAACTTTTCAATTTAATGTAATCAAAATTATACATCTTGCCCTTCATAATGCTTTCTATCTCTTCTTTAGTAAAAAATTCTTCCCTTCTCCATAAATCTAATAAATACACTATTCCTTGCTCCACCAATTTGTCCATAGTATCAATCTTTATACCTAGATCATGTACCAATTTGGACTTTATTCTTGTGTACAGTGTCAGGCATTGGTCTATGCCTAGTTTCCACCACACTATTATCCAGTTTTCCCAGCAATTTTTGTCAAACAGTGAGTTCTTATCCCAGAAGCTGGGGTCCTTGGGTTTATCAAACAGTAGATTTCTGTATTCATTGCCTACTGTGTCTTGAGTGCCAAGTCTATTCCACTTGTTTGCCTTTCTGTTTCTTAGCCAGTACCAAGTGGTTTTGATAATTGCTACTTTATACTACAATTTGAGATGCAGTAGATCTAGGACACCTTCCCTAGCATTTCTTTTCATTAGTTTTCTTGATATTCTGGACCTTTTGTTCTTCCAGATAAATTTTGATATTATTTTTTCAAGCTCTAGAAAATAATTTTCTGATAGTTTGACTGGTATGGCACTAAACAAGTAAATTAATTTAGGTAGAATTGTCATTTTTATTATATTGGCTTGGCCTACCCATGAGCAATTGATGTTTTTCCACTTACTTAGATCTGACTTTATTTGTATGAAAAGTGTCTTGTAATTATGTTCATATAGTCCCTGGGTTTGTTTTGGCAGGTAAACTCCCAAATATTTTATGGCATCTACCCTAGCTTTAAATGGGATTTCTCTTTCTATCTCTTGCTGTTGGGCTTTGCTACTAATATATATAGAAATGCAGATTTGTGTGGGTTTATTTTGTAACCTGCAACTTTGCCAAAGTGGTTTATTATTTCAAGCAGTTTTTTACTAAGCATATCATCATATCATCTGCAAAGAGTGATAACTTAGTTTCTTCTTTGCCTATTCCAATTCCTTCAATTTGCTTATCTTGTCTAATTGCTACACTTAACATTTCTAGTACCATATTGAATAACAGTGGTGATAATGGACATCCTTGTTTCACCCCTGATCTTATTGGAAATGCATCTAGTTTATCTCCATTGCATATAATGCTTGCTGAAGGTTTTAGGTAGATCCTTTTTATTATTTTATGGAAGGTTCCCTTTATTCCTGTGCTCTCCAGTGTTTTTAACAGGAACAGTTTTGTATTTTGTCAAAAACTTTTTCTGCATCTATTGAGATAATCATAGGGTTTCTGTTAGTTTTGTTGTTGATATGATTGATATTGCTTATAGTTTTCCTAATATTGAATCAGCCCTGCATTCCTGGTATGAATCCTACCTGTTCATAATGTATTATTCTCATGATAACCTGCTGTATTCTTTTTGCTAAAATCTTATTTAAAATTTTTCATCTATATTCATTAGAGAAATTGGTCTATAATTTTCTTTCTCTGTTTTGGCTCTTCCTGGTTTAGATATCAAAACCATATTTGTATCATAAAAAGAATTTGGGAGGACCCCTTCTTCTCCAGTTTTCCCAAATAGTCTATATAGTATTGGAATTAATTGTTTTTTAAATGCTTGATAGAATTCACTTGTAAATCCATCCTACCCTGAAGACTTTTTTCCTAGGGAGTCCATTGATGGCTTGTTCAATTTCTTTTTCTGAAATGGGGTTGTTTAAGTATTTAACTTCCTCTTCTGTTAATCAGGGCAATTTATATTTTTTAAAATGCTCATCCATCTCATTTAGATTGTCGAATTTATGGGCATAAAGTTGGGCAAAGTAATTTCTAATTATTGTTTTACTTTTCTCCTCGTTGGAGGTGAGTTCACCCCTTTCATTTTTGATATTGATAATTAGGTTTTCTTCTTTCTTTTTTTAAATAAAATTGACCAAATGTTTATCAATTTTATTAGTTTTTTTCATAAAACCAGCTATTACTTTTATTTATTGGTTCAATAGTTTTCTTAATTTCAATTTTATTAATCTCTCCTTTGGTTTTCAGTATTTCTAATTTGGTATTTACTTGGGGATTTCCAGTTTGTTCTTTTTCTAGCTTTTTCCACTGCATGCCCAAGTCATTGATCTCCTCTTTCTCTATTTTATTCATGTGGGCATTCAAAGATATAAAATTTCCCCTAAGAACTGCTTTTGCAGTAACCCATAAGATTTGGTAGGCTGTCTCATTATTGTCATTCTTTTGAATGAAATTGATTGTTTCTATGATTTGTTGTTTAACCCACTCTTTCTTTAGGATTAGATTATTTAATTTCCAATAAATTTTCGGTTTATCTTTCCATGTCCTTTTATTACATGTAATTTTTATTGCATTATGATCTAAGAAGGATGCATTGATTATCTCTGCCTTTCTGCACTAGATTGTGAGGTTTTTATGCCCTAGAACATGGTCAATTTTTGTATATGTGCCATGTACTACTGAGAAAAAGATATATACCTGTCTATCTCCAATCAATTTTTCTCCAAAGATATGCCATATCTACCTTATTCAGAGTTTTATTCAGCTCCTTAACTTCTTTCTTGTTTATTTTAAGGTTAGATTTATCAAGTTCAGAGAGGGGGAGGTTGAGGTATAGTTTTCCTGTCTATTTCTTCCTGCAAGTCCCCCAACCTCTCCTTTAAGAATTTGGATGCTATACCACTTGGAGCATACATGTTTAGTAATGATATTGCTTCATTGTCTATGGTGCCTTTTAGCAGGATATAATTTCCTTCCTTATCTCTTTTGATTAGATCTATTTCTCCTTTTGCTTTGTCTGAGATTAGGATTGCTACTCCTGCTTTTCTTACATCAGCTGAAGTACAATATATTCTGCTCCAACTTTTTACCTTCACCCTGTGTGTATCCCCCCCATTTCAGATGTGTTTCTTGTAAACAACATATTGTTGAATTATGGCTTTTAATCCATTCTGCTATCCGTCTCGATTTTATGGGAGAATTCATTCCTCAGGCTGCCCCGGGGCTTTGCTGCTCAGCAGTGCTGTGCCGGGACGCTCTGTGCTGTATGCTGTGGGTTCTTCCATACCCCAGAACAGATCCTTCCTGTCGACCTTCCAGTCCTTCCTGTTCTGTGAATCTGCCACAGTCTGTCTCCTATTGGATTCTGTACCCTCAAAATATGGTCAGATTCTCTTTTTAGAGGTATCTGAAGGAGTTGTCTAGGAGCTTAGGTGAGTAGTTGCTCTCACTCCACCATCTTGGCTCTGTCCTTTTTCCTAAACTCTTTCCAGCTCATCAGTTATCATCTGGGGAAGGGAGAGGCTGGCCAGCCAGAAGCTGTCAATGCCAATAACCGTCTGTCTGGCCCATCAGATGGCCCTGGTGTGAATCTGCATTCTCCAATCAGCCTTTGGTGCCTATGATTGTTGTGGCATTTGCCATGCCAAGGTTTAATTGGCTGTCCATTTATGTTGCACACTTGTTTTGATGTTAGGATCCTTCCTAAACTAAAATTTCACTCACATCTAGTTTTGAATAATTGTTTAGCCCTCTGTCTCCCTAATTAGGGAGCCTTCTCTCTATTGCATTTTCTGTGGAGAGCTTTCTCAGACACTGATTACCTTTCATCTTCATTTGGCCTTGTTTATTTATTCTCATGACTGCTTTTTTTGTTTTTCTATTTCTCCATTTCCCCTTGTCTCTTTTCTAACTTAGATCTTTCTGTGCCCCTCCTCCTCCACCCTCTTTTTCTTGCATTGTCCTATTTTTGAAGGAGGAGTTGTTGACTTCTGTATAGCTTACACTTCTCTGTTGTTCCTTCATTATAAAGTTCTTATTCCAGCTCAAGAGCTGCTGCATTTCTCTCCTCCCCTACTGACTGATTGGCTAGAGACACCAAGAGTGCAAGAAAACTTTGATCCCTCTAGCATCGATAGTACCCTATAGGAACTTCCCTTCTTTGGTGAGTTGGCTATAAAGTGACTTGACTCTAGTCAAATTATCAGTAATTGTCACTAATTAGATTGGTAACTCAGGTCTACTGGAGCAAAGCCCAACTCTTCACCCACAAATGTCCTACTGCTTCTGATTGAGATATAAATGCTACAAAGGACCTAAAAGGGGACTGAGTCCAATTCCCTTATTTTACAGATGAGGAAACTGAGGCTTAGGGTCACACAGCTAGTAAGTACCTGAGGGAATTTCAACACTAACTTCCAGATTTCAAGTCTAGGGTCAGGCTTACTACCTCATTCTGCTCAAGTTCTTTCAACACAGGAAACCAGGCATATTCTAGGACTCTTAGGTTCACGCCAACTAATTATACATGAATCTTAGAGATTTGTCTAGCATGTTGAAAGTTTACATAATTGACCCCGGTGACAGAGACAGCCAGAAACTGAGCCCACGTCTTCCTGGCTTGGAGGCCAGATCTCTATCCACTGGTCTCTGCCTCTGGGAGATCTAATAAGTATTTGTTGAAGTAGTAAATAATACTTAGAGCAAGTTTTTGGTGCTTAAGGTCTAGATACCCCCTTCCTCTGTATGTCCTGCCTTCTTGTGGCATGGAGGTAACCCTGGTTAATTCAAGACTCTGCCCATGGAGTTCAAGCTCTAGATTGTCCTACCCCACCATTAAGGTATTGTGGTCAGGCCTAAGGATGAGCTTGTGTCTCTTACAAAAGGACCAGTCCTGTTAAATTTGGAAAAGCTCATTCCAGGACCATCGATCACATGGCCATCAGTTTAGTCAATAATACCTCCCGCAGATGGTCTGACAAGGCAAGGACAGGCTGGCATCCATATTGACAGAGGGGATGCTTATCACAGATCCCTGAATGATGAGAGCCTTAATTTGATTCTATTAACGACAATAGAGAGTCTGACGTGACACTGGTGTGACACTACTGTGCAACTCTGTAATTCCAGGGAGGAAGGAAACAAGCATTTAAGTGCCTACTGTTTACCAGGCACTGTGGTAAGCACTGGAGATACAAAGAAAAGTAAAAGTCGGTCCTTACTCACAAAAAGTTCCCGATCTAATGGGGAAGACAACAATCAAACAATTATGGACAAACAAGCTACATAAAGGATAAAGCATTCCAAAGGGCACAGTGGGAGGGAGGGTAGTATTTGGTTAGAGCTTTGGGGTGGGAGAGTTGAAAGGTGGATCACTTGAGACAGATACAAACACATAGAACTTAGATAAGAGTCACATGGAGTGGGCATGCATGGATGAGTTGTATTCTGGCATCAAGCCAGCCAATGACTCCACAAGACAAAGGGACCTAGCCACCATGAGCAGCCAGTCCTCCACCCATGTAAACCATCACTCACCAAAACCTCTAGATCAAGGAACAATCAAATCAATATTACCATTGCTACTGGACGGCATGTGACAATCTAAGAAACAGGAAGGGAATGAGCATATATTATAGTATAATGGGTATTTATGAAGAATCTTCTATGAGCCAGTTACTGTGCTAACCAATGGTAAAACAAAATTTAAAAGCAGACAATGCCTGCCCTCAAGGAGATTACAATGTAACAAGGAAAGACAATACACAAAAGGAAACAGAAAGTGGGGAAGGAAGGGGAGGGCTGTCAGAAGGTACCTAACCTGGGGGATGGTGATGAAGGTGGAGCCAAAACCACGCAGAGCAGCTGGTGGCAAATGAAGAGATGACTGGAATTTTGCCAAGGGACGTTATGGGAGGAGCCTTGCAATCAGAGGGTCAGAAGCAACTGAGGGGACCGATGACAAGTCAGTGAAGCCACCTCCACTATGATAGGTATTCTGGTGATGAGTTTAAATCAAGCAGAGCAGTTGGCGGTAAATGAAGAGAGGCTGAGATTGGGGGTCTTCTAAAGGGAAGCTATAAGAGGAGTGTTTTGCTTCACCTTCCAGTCATTAAATACCTACAATGTGCCAAGCACTGCTCTAAGAATTTTATAAGTATTATCTATTTCTGAATGGCTGCATTCACAGTCCCTATGACTGCCTAAACAAAAGCTCCCTTCCCTCCCCAACAACCCCTGTTACCCATCGCATACACCTAACTGAATATAAGTTCTCTGAAGACAGGGACTATCTCATTTTGCTATTTCTATCCCTAGCTCCTAAGACAGTACCTGAAACATAGCCAGGCTTCCTACAAAATGTCTGTTGCTCCATTAATTGAATCATTGCAAAGAATATGGCTGTTGATAAGATCAGAGTGTGGGAGGCATTGTTATTGTTTTCTGTTCAAGCACGTGTTGCCACATTCCAATGTCATTCACATGATTTTTGTTTTGTATTTTACATAATCACTAGTGGAACTTTTCTTTATCTTTAAAATATAGTTTTTTAAAAGGTAGAGAGAGCTTCAATAGAGGAAACTGTCATTTTTTTATCACTCCTTTCCTAAGACATTGTCAGTTCCCCAATGGTCCCACCTTTGACCTACAGAGAAGCTGAAATGGAAACAGTGAATCATTATAACTTTTTGAAGTTCCATCAAATCTTCCCAACTTTTGAGTTGTCTGCGTAGCCGCTTTCCATGTTTGACCTTCTCCTGCCCCCTGCTCTCTTCTTGGCCATTATACTGTACACAGCCCTCCCCCTCATTGTCTTGTGGAAGCTTGTAAAGCCATACTAAAGGATTTTCACTAGGGCAGTTACAATCGAGATCAGCTAACTGGAGGTAATGAGCTAGGTTGAAATGGGAGCTCAACATGGGGGCTTAAGGTCATGAACTTCCTAGGCAGCTGTGCCAAATGGTTGAACCCTGCCAACTGCTTATAGGTCCCATAAGGGGCCACCGGCTCACCATTGTCACTACATGGTGGAGGCTACTCTCAAGGAGAGGGCATGTGCATGTATTTCATGTCTCTCCTCATCCCTCAGCCATATTTCCCCATTTCCCAGTGCTTGAGTGTTTTAGCAGTTAACCTCAGACCCTTTGTAAACTGAGAGATGATTTAAATCACCTGTTCATTTTAGAATAGCATAATCTAAGGTGAGAGAATTGTTGTGAGCCGAAATTGTCATTTGGGGATTTGCTTTCAACTCATTGATTAGGAATACTGTAGATTTCTAATTAGTTATTTTTGGTCCCAATCTGTTATTTTATTGGCTCCCAATATGGAAACTCCCTTTACCAAAGTAGATTGACATTTGTAAATGACAGCAAAATATCTATAGGTATTAAGAAGGTAAGGGAGTCACTTATAGCTAGTATCTGTCAGAAATGGGATTGGATCAGGTTTTCTTGATTTCAAGGCTAGCCCTTAATTTACCACACTATGATATTTTCTTCTTCTCTTCCTCCTTTTACTACTTCTCTTTCTTTGCTTCTACTTCTCTTTTCTCCTTCTGTTCCTCCTCCTCCTCTTTCTCCTTCTACTTCACCTCCATTATGTGCTATGCATCTTATATAGTTCATGACATATAACAAAATATATTCATTTCTCAAAGCAAGACATTGTTTTAGTCATGAATTTAAATATCCTCCTTCCTCAATAGGACAAATTTATCATATCTATTGAAAATATCCAAGTTTGTTTTTTTTCTCAAATTTCTTATTTATTTTTGGCATTCTTTTTAAGAATTTTCAATTCTGAATTCTCTCTTTTTTCTTTCCCTCCCCCACCAATCATTGAGAAGGTAGGAAATGTGATATCCATTATACATGTGAAATCATGCAGAACATATTTCCATATTAGCCATTTTACAAAAAATAAAAAAAGAAAGAAAGTGAAAAAATTGAGCTGTATTCAAACTCCATCAGTTCTCTCTCTGGTTGTGGACAGCATTTTTTCATCATAAGTCCCTCAAAATTGTCTTGGATCATTGTATTGATCAGAAAAGCAAAGTCACTCACAGTTCATCATTGTTCAATATTGCTGTTACTTTGTACAATTTCCCCCTAATTCTGCTCACTTCACTTTCCATCAGATTATGTAAGTCTTTTCAGGTTTTTTAAATCATTCTAATTGTCATTTCTTATACTTGGATAATATTTCATCATAATCACACACCACAATTTGTTCAGTCATTCTCCAATTGATGGGCATTTTCTTAATTTCTAATTCTTTGCCACCAAAAAAAGAGTTGCTATAACATTTTTCTAATAAAGGTCTTTTTGGTTTGTTTGTTTTTTTTTTACTTCTTTGGTAAATAAACCTAGTAGTGGTATTTCTAGGTTAAAAGGTATGCACAATTTTACAGCCCTTTGTTCATAGTCCAAAATAGTTCTCCAGAATGGTTGCATCAATTCACAACTGTACCAACAATGCATTAGTGTCACGATTTTTTTACACACACCCCCCAACATCTGTAGTTTTCTATTTTGTCATGGTATCCAATCTGATGGGTATGAGGTGGTACCTCATAGTTGTCTTAATTTGCCTTTCTCTAATCAATAGTCATTTAGAGCATTTTTATATGACCCTAGATAGCTTTGATTTCTTCTGAAAACTGCCTGTTCATATCTTTTGACCATTTGCCAAATAGGAAATGACTCACATTCTTACAAATTTGACTCAGGTCACTATGTGTTTGAGAAATGCTGTCTTTCTCAGAGAAATTTGCTGTAAAAATAATTTCCCCAGTTTCCTACTTTCCTTCTAAACTTAGCTACATTGCTTTTGTCCATGCGAAACCTTTTTAAGTTAATGTAATCAAAATTATTCATTTTATATCCCATAATGCTTTCTATCTCCTATTTGGTAATCAATTCCGCCGTTGTCCATAAATCTGACAGGTAAAATATTCCATGATTCCCTAAATTGCTCATGATAGAACCTTTTATGTCCAAATCATGTACCCATTTTGTCCTTAGTTTGGGATATGATATGAGATGTTGGTCTATTTCTAGTTTCTGCCAGATGTATTCCATTTTTCCCAGTAATTTTTGTCAAATGGTGAGTTCTTATCCCAAAAGCTTAGATCTTTGGATTTATCAAACACTGTGGCCATTTGCTATTATATATTATGTAACTGATTCTAATTCTATTACATACTCCATATACAATTCCACAATCTATTCTACTCATCCTCACTCTGTTTCTTAGCCAGTGCCAGATTGGTTTCATGAATACCACTTTTAATATAACTTGAAATCAGGTAATGCTTGACTGTCTTTCCTCACATTTTTTTCCATTAATTCCCTTGACATTCTTGACCTTTTGTTCTTGCAGGTGCTTTTGTTATTATTTTCTCTAATTCTATAAAACATTTTGGTAGTTGGGTGTAATACTGAGCAAGTAAATTAAGTTAGATAGAATTGTCATTTTTATTGTATTGACTTTGCCTATCCATGAGCAATTAATGTTTTTCCAATTGTTTGGATCTGTCTTTTATTTTGTGTGAAAAATATTTTGTAATTGTGTTCATATAGTTCCTAGATTGTCTTGGCAAATAGGATCCTACATATTTTATGTTGTCTGCAGTTATTTTAAATGGAATTTCTCTATTAACAATTTCCTGCTGAATTTTATTAAGATATAGAAATGCTGATGATTGATATTAGTTTATTTCATATGCTGGAATTTTGCTAAAGTTGTTAACTGTTTCAACTATGTTTTTAGTTGATTCTCTAGAATTCTCTATATATACCATCATATCATCTGCAAAGAGAGATAGTTTTATTTCCTCATTATCTATTCTAACCATTTTTTCTTCTCATATTGCAACAACTAGCATTTCTAGCACAATATTGGATAATAGTGGTGATAGGGGACATCTTTGCTTCACCCTGACCTTATTGGGAAGGCTTCTAGCTTATCCTCATTATAGATAATGCTTGCTGATAGTTTTAGATAGATACTACTTATTATGTTAAGGAAAGCTCCATTAATTCCTATGCTTTCTCGTGTTTTAAAAGGTATGAATGTTGAATTTGTCAGAAGATTTTTTTCTACATCCATTGAGGTAATCATACAATTTTTGTTTCTGTTTTGCTGCTGCTTTCATCATTGTCATTGATATAGTCAATTTTGCTGATGGTTTTCCTAATGTTGAACCAGCCCTGGATTCTTAGTATAAATCTCACTTAGTGCATGATCTTTATGATATATTGCTATAATCCCTTTGGTAGCATTTTTGTTAGAATTTTTGCATCAGTATTCATTAGGGAAATTGGTCTACAATTTTCTATGCTTTTGCTCTTCTTGGTTTAGGTATCAGCACCATATTTGTGTCATAAAAAGAAATTGAAAGAACTTTTTCTTTGTCTATTTTTCCAAATAGATTATTTGGTGTTGCAATTCATTCTTCTTTAAATATATGGTAGAATTCACTTGTGAATTCATCTGATCCTGAGGATGTTTTCTTAAGGGGTTCATTTATGGATTTTTCAATGTCTTTTTCTAAGATAGGGCTATATGTAGTAATACAGTAATCTATAGCATAGTATTCTAGTATTCTATAGTATATTATAGTATTTTATTTCCTCTTCTGTTAATCTGGGCAGTTTATAATTTTGTAAATATTCAGCCATTTCACTTAGATTGCCAAATTTATTGGCAAATTATTGGAAAAATAGCTCCTAAAATTCACTTTAATTTTATGTTCATTGCTGTTGCATTCACTTTTTTCATTTTTGATACTTGTAATTTGATTTTCCTCTTTTTTAATAAAATTAACTAATGATTTGTGTATCTTATTGGTTTTTCATAAAACCAGTCCTAGCTTTATTTATGAGTTCAGCTGTTTTTTACTTTCATTTTTATTCATCTCTCCCCTATGATTTTCAGGATTTTCATTTTGGTATTTATTAGATATTTTTAATTTGTTCTTTCTCTAGTTTTTATAATTGCATGCCCAATTCATTGATCTGCTCTTTCTTTATTTTATTGATATAAACATTTCAAGATATAAATTTTCCCCTAAGTACTGCTTTCACTGCACCCCACATATTTTGGTATGTTTTCTTTTTGTTGTGATTCTTTGTAATGAAATTATTTATTGTTTCTATGATTTGTTCTTTAATCCACTCATTCGTTAGGACTAGATAATTTAGTTTCCAATAATTTTCATCTTCATTTCCCCGGCTTTTTTATTAATTGCACTTTTATAGTATTATAGTCTGAAAAGGAGGAATTTAATATTTATGGTTTTCTGCATCTGCTTATGAGGTTTTTATGCCCTAATACACAGACATTTGAGGAAAAGGTATCCTTTTTATTTTCATTCTTTTTTTGCAGAGATCTATCATATCTAACTTTTCTAAAATTATATGTATCCCCTTAACTCTTTTATCATTTATTTTATGGTTAGCTTTATTTAGCTCTGAGAGTGGAAAGTTGAGGCCCACCACTAGTATAGTTTTACTGCCTATTTCCTCCTCTAACAAATTTAACTTTTCCTTGAAGAAGTTAGATGCTCTGCCATTTGGTGAATATATTTTTTCACTGAGATTTTGTACCTGCTTTTCAACTTGGCCAATTCTGATTTTTAAAAAAGTTTTCTATTCAGTGATATTTTTCTGCCTCTTTTACCATTTGATCAATTCTATTGTTAAAATTGTTACTTTCTTCAGCATTTTTGTGCTTCTTTTACCAGGCTATTAATTGTCTTTTCATAATTTTCTTGCATCACTCTCATTTCTTTCCCCAATTTTTCCTCTGCCTCTCTTATTTGATTTTCAAAATCTTTTTTCAGCTCTTTCAGGAATTCTTATTGGGTCTGTGTCCAATTCACTTTTTTTCTTTGAGGCTTTCTTTGTATCTGTTTTGACGTTGATGTCTTCTTC